>NW_011889267.1:1205709-1239827 GCF_000151845.1 Pteropus vampyrus | reverse complement strand
CCCCCTTCCCCAGCTGTGGCCACACAACTGGCAACCAGGTGGCTCTCAGACAGGTGGGGAAACCACAGAGGAGAGAGCAGGAGCCAGGGAGATTCCAGAGCACGTGGCCAGGCCTGGCATTCACACAACTGATACGCAAATCAAATGCAAATTTGTCAAACTCCCCCTTCCCCCCTCAAAAATCAATACATCTGGCCCTTTTGGAAGTAGAGCCGGTCAGATCAGCTGGAGGTGCCCCAGCCTCTGCTGACCTCTCTCTCCAGTTCTATCCGCCCATGTTTGCTACAGAAAAACTGTTAGCAAATGAACTCGGATTCATTTGGGACCTGCCTACAAAGGACTTTCCCCTCCTTAGATGAAAGAGCCCAAAGTACAGATGGGGAAAAAGAGGCCTTAAGAGATTCAGGTACTTTCCCCTGTTCTAACAGCCCACCTGGAGGATGGCAGAGCTCCTGGAGTCTTTGACAACAGCCCTAGGCTGTCAGCATGCTAGCTGGGGGAGGGGAAAGCGTGCAGGACTAGGAGCCCTAAAATCTGGTCTCAGCTCTGCCCCTAACGTGCTGTGTCATCTTGATCAAGTCACCCCTTCTCCGAAGCCTCAGTTTCCCTGAATGTCAAATGACCATCTCTGGAAAAAAGGCTCCTCTTGTACCAGGGCCACCCAGTGTTGCTGCCCAGAGGCCTTTGAGCCAACCATCCCCCTCTTCATCCTCACCAGCTCTCACCCCTCCCTGCTGCAGGCCAACGAAGGGTGAACCCCTCACCCCTGTCTTTCTCCATCTTCAAAACCTCACTCAAAATCCACTTCAGGAAGCTTCCCTGGACTGATCTTGCAGGCCTGATTACTGCTTTATGTTGAGATCCCCTCTATCTGTGAAAGGCTCAGTGTGTCCGCTTGCTTACATGTTGCTGAAAGAACTCCTAAGTCATTTTGAGAATGTGTATATAATCCCGTTGGGCCCCCACACCCCCACTTAGTGCTGGAGGCAAGGACTCTGCTGCCTCCATCAGACTAGAGTCTTCCCAAGGACTGGGGCTATATCCTTGGGACAGAGAGCCCTCATCAGGGTGGGACCGTGTACCACCATCAGATTAGGACTTTTCTCTAGGGTTGAAGACTGTCTCGGCTTCTCCTTCAACCTCCAGGCATGAACAAGGTGGCAGCTTTTGCTGTCTCCCTCTCCTGCCCAGGAGTGATTCTGCCTCTTCCTTCTTCAGGAAATTCTGGCCTGGCATCTTCTTGCTCTTCCTCCTCCTCCCCCAGCCTCCTGCCTCCCTCATCCCTGTCTAGGGCCTCAGGGCAAGTATTTACCATCTGCTCTCTGCAATCTGGATCCCAGGCTCCCTGCTGCCCCCAGTGCCTGGGACCCCTGTCTGGCTGCGCTCTACCATTAGAACTGCCTTCACTACCCCCAGAACGCCTGGGTCCTTTGCTCCCTCCCCTCCCAGGCTTCCTGGAGCTGGCAATGCCAGGGCTCCTAAAGTTCTAGACTGTCCTCTCTACTGCCCTAGAGTTGAAAAGGCTGTCAAAGTAAGCCTGGGGGTCCCACTACAGCTGCAGGCACCTTCCCGTGGCTCCCTCCTCCACATCTTCTTTGTCTTCACCTCAGGGAAACTCCTTACCTTGGAACCCCACCACTTTCTTTTAATTTGCATACTACATATTTATTGGTCCACCCCCAGCGAATAAATGCAAACGCAGTGCAAACCAGATGCGAAGAGGCAGCAACACTGAATGGTCCTGGCGCAAGTGGAGGACTTCATCTCTGCAAAAGCCTGGGTTCTCTTTCCGGAGATGGTAATTTGACATTCAGGAAAACGGAGGCTGGGAGAGGAGTGACTGATTTCATGCATTCCTGGCTGGGATACCTGGTCTTTTGGAAAATTCCAGGGGCCACTGACCTGAGTTGTGCAACAGGTGTGCTTGTCTCTTCCTTAGACCTCATCCAGCTGTGGCTCTTCTTCCATGCAGTTTTGATAATTTTCCTTCTTTATGACTCCCCCCTTCACTGGCTCCTGCCACTCCTTGCCTTAGGCACAGGAGCCCTGTGCCCTACCATTGTTCCCTGCAGGTGGGTGACAGAGGTGAGTCTTCCCGTGGAATCTGAGGAGAGCTGAGGTGCCTCACCTGCCCCGGTGAGAGCCACCCACCAACCTGCCCTGGCACCTAAAATCCCTACCAGTTTCTGTGAGTGCCACATACATATGTAGATGCGTTGTTTAAAGACGTATGACACTGGGGGGGTCTTGCTGAGGTATTCTGGCATTGCCACCTCAGCAAAAAGCAAGAACTTGGGACTCTCCCTCCCCACCAACTGGGGTTGTTGGAGAGGCCAAGGAAGAAGGCTTGGAGTGAAAGGAGGGGCATTCCCTGTCTAGAAATGCCTGCGATCGACGGATGTTTATTGAACACTTGCTATGTCCCAGGCACTGAGCTGGGCACTCAGGATGTGGTGGCGAACGAGAGAGCCTGGCTGTACACAGCACAAGGGGGTGCTTCTCTAGCTTGAATTACACCAGCATCACCTGGGGGTGCTCATTAATATGAAAGGTCCCTAACCCCTCTTGACTCAGTACATCTTTGGGGGACCAGGAATGTGCATTTAGACAATCATTTCCCAGTGATGTTGATGCAGGTAGTCTGAGGACCACACTCTAAAAAGCCCTGGTGGCATGTCCTGTGTTCTGAGAACAGCCAAGAGTTACAAGGCCCCAGGGAGGCAGAGAGAGGAGGAAGGTGCTGTGAGGAAGTCAGCTGGGGTAGGAGGGGAGAAACAGGGTCTTCTTCCCAGGGCCTGATGGTCCCTCTCCTGGTCCCTCACCATCACTACAGAGTAGGCCCGCCTCCCTCTCCTGGTGCTGCCCCTCGCTCCTCACAGACACTCAGCCCTCCCAGTGCCCTGTTGATTCCTATCCTTCATCTCCTTTGGGGTGTCAGGGAGTCCATCAATAGGGAGAGATGGCAGAGCTGTTTAGCAGAGACCCCAGACCACACCTGGAATCAGTGACCAGACTAAAGAGAGAGGGGCTGAGAGGAAGGGATTTGAGGAAGCAGAAACAGAGATTGTGAGCGGAGGAGGCCAAAGGAGGGAGCCTGCCCCTCCTCCCCTCCCGCGCCCAGCGTTTGATGCTGGGGGTGCTGAGACATCTCCCCTCCCGGAAACTCAAGGCCAGACAGATAAACACAGATGGAGGGAGAGACTCAGCTGCTTTATTTATGGGCCTGGTGACAGGCCCTCTCCTGTCTCGGAGTCACTAATCTACTGAGCGGAAGAGACATCCCACCCCCTCAACACTGCCACTGTCTTCCCTCCCTCCTGAGACTGGGGCGCAGCCCGGCTCTGAGCCACCCCCAGCCAGTCAGGCGCTGGCCAGTGGTGCCAGCTCCTGTGGGCTGGGGAAGAGTGTCCAGGGGCCCAAGAGATAAAACTGGGACCACACATCCCACTCCTTGTCCCTCCCCTATGTCCCACCCTGTTTTGAATGGACCGTCTGGAGCCTTTGGCTCTGCCAAGGAGACTTACCCCCATAAATGTGCTTGGGGACAAGAGGCGCCTCGGCCATCGAAATTCTTCCCATTGAGAAGTCGGACAGTCTAAGTGTCTTGACTTGGGGAAGTGCCTGAGGAAACCTCCTGGGCTGGCCCAGCTTAGGCCTGTCCTGAGCAGGGGCTGATGGAGATTCTCTGATGTCCCTTTGGGATCAGACCCAGAGCTGAAGGATCCTGTCCACCTGCAGTGTGTCCTTCTGATGAACTCTCTCTAATGGCAATTAGCACCTACATAAAGAGGGCTTTTGGGGACCCATGTTAATTCCTTCTTTCTACCTTTGCCTTCTCCCCAACCATCCACACTAAACCATGCCTGTTCCTGGCAAACTCTTACGAAGGGTTAAACCCCACTGTGGCTATTGGAGATGGGGCCAGCAGTGGCCAGGCCTCCCATCAGCTGGAAGGCATGGATTTCTCTGGCCCCCTGCCCTGCACCCAGCTGCACAGCCCCTTCATCCTGCCATTTTTATCTGGGACTACCCCAAATTTGGGTAAGAGGAGAAGTAACTCAGCCTTCCAAGAAGAACGGGTCCTTCAGGCCCTGGGATTGGAGGTCAGAGAGCAGCAAAAGGGCAGGAAGAGGAGGATGAGAGGGAGGGGGCAGACCCCTGCCTGGCGGTGGCTTTGAGGCCAAACACAGGGAGCATTTAATGCCTCAGAGATTCGGAGATCTGGCTCATAGGATCAGACGACTGGCTCCCTGACTCACTGCGGCCACCACCGGGACCTGTTCAACTGGCCTCTCTCTCTTTTTCATTTAAGTGACTTTGGGTCATCCCTAGGCCAGGGAGGAACTTCACCAACGTGACAAGCCTCCCCTCCCCCACCCGTGCACTCCTTCCCTGTCTGTCTTCCAGCCCTCCATGCCTCCTCTTCCTTCTTCACTTCATCCTAGCACCCTCCCCTCAGCCTGGGGAAAAAGGATTTGGAATCCTGGCTCAGGTTTACTGTGAAGTCTCAGGCAGTTTCTTCTTTGGATAAATAGACATGGCTTACGGAGAAATGACATTCACTGGCCTCTCCCGCTAAATCTATTTCACGTTCTTCTCTAGGAAGCTTCGCCCCAACGACTGCACTCAGCCTCCCTCCCTAGATGGTCTCCTAGCACCACCTCAAGAATCCCACTCCTTTGCTATCTGTCCTTGTTCTGAGGATGACTCAGGAGTGCATTCTCTCTTCCCCATCAGACTGGGGAGGCTCCCCTATCTGACCAACTGCTCCCTGAAAGGGTCCCCCAGAACTGCTCCCAGCTCTAGCACAGGACCCTAAGCACTGGCAGGGGGATTCAACAGCATAGGAGAGAAGAAGGGAGGAGTAGGGAAGGCAAATTCGTTCCCCAACTCATGTAAACACATCCAAAGGTAAGCCAGGGGGCGAAGGGAGCACATGGAGAGGCTTCCCAGTACAGATGACTTTTAAGTTGAAACTGAAAAGAAGGAAAGAAGAAGAGAGAGCTTCACAGCCCCTCCTTCCTCCCCGCCTCCCCATGCCAGCTTGCTTCCTTCTTGGAGGCCCAACACCGAAGGTGGTGAGGTCTGCCCCATCTCTTTTGTAAAATCATGGTGTTCCCTCCTTCTCCTACTTGCCGGCCCCACCCACCCACCTGAGGGCCCTGGCTCCATGCCAAGTGTCAATGTGTTCAGCCCCACCCAGGGTCCTTACTGAGGGCAGAACCGGCTCCCCTCAAAGCAGCTGCCCCCTGAGTCACCCCCCCACCTTGTCCCCAGGAGAGTCAGTATGGATTCGTGGAGCAGCCTGTGACCACTCTGAACTCAGGGGCACGTCTCTAACCATGACAGAGAAGGCGGATGCGTTCCACCTTCAGTGAGTTTTCACCTCCTTCTGTGTGCCCTCCTCCTTCAGGAGATTCGGAATCCATGATCTGGGAGAGGTCATTGTGTCCATCTTCCTGCCCATATTCAACCCTCCATCATCCTCTAAGCATCTCTGTTGGATTTGAGACCACTGCCGCCCTGGTAAAGAAGCCATTATATTCCTTCCTGGTCTCCTGAAGCAATGAGAGGCACAGTCCCTCTACTCTCCACTCTGTGGGGACAGTCGAGTCCTAACTCGATAACCATCTTCATTGCTGTACTCTCTGCTCCAGGCCTCTGAGATTGCCCATGCTGACCACAGCTCTCCTTGCTCCCTCCTGGAGATAATGGACTTGACCTGTCCCCCTGAGTCTCAGCCAGAGACCCACACAGAGCCACCAGGCCAGCTGGCTTCTGTGCCTCCCATTCTGAAGGCTACCTCTCTAAGCCTGAACGACTGCAGTCCCATCCTGGTTTCTAATGGGCAGAAAGCTGCTGCCCAAGAAGTCTCCTCCCTGTTGCCAGCCGCCCAAAAAGCTACTAAGAGCTCTCATTTACTGAGCTCTTACGGTGGGCCAGGCTTTAATCTTCACGACAATACCTGAGGTGGGTCCTATTATTACCCCATGTTGCAGACGAGGAAATAGAGGTTCTGAAAGGTGACGGTGACACTTCCTAACCAGAATGCAGCCCTCTTTGGGTCAAAGCCAGAACTACTGTTCTATGGACAACAGGAGTGCCCCGCTATGGACAAAGCTCTGCTTTGGGAAACTGAGGAAAGGGGCAGAGGACAAATGAGGCACGACCCTCTCTCGGGAAGACACCTTCCCCCGGAGCAGTCAGTCTGATGGAGGAGACAAGACCAGTGTCCTCTGGGAGGTTCTGGTCTGAGAGAGAAGTCAGATTGTATTGAAAAATCAGTAATTCCCTGAACCGTGAGCCATCATCCAAGGCGGCACCAGCCAAAGGCCTCCACAGCCACGCCGTCGCCCCAGCTCCCTGCTGGCCCCTCCTGGGGACAAACAGAGATGGGATTCCTCCTCTTCCCTGAGTTGCTAGAGCATAGGACTAGAGAAGACCCCTTTCTGAGACTGAGGGACGCTTGGGAGATGCAAAGACCTATGGATCTCAGGGCTATGGTCTCACTTGGAGGAAACGTCTCTATCCCGTCCGGAAGCAGGTGGGGGGGCGGGCGAGGGGAGTGGTAGCTGGGATGGACTCTGAGGGCATCCTGGAAATCCAATCTGTCCCATTTCCTCTTCCTCAACCTGGCCAAGGTCTGTGAATTATGATGGTGTGGGCAATAAAAAGTGTCTAATTAGTTGTTGTCCAGCGGAGGCTGCTCCCTGTTTCCCTTGGTGGGGGCGGGAAACTAGCTGAGTCAGTTTCACTTTTGTTATTACCCAGCTTCCCCACGGTTGCTGGGTGCTAGCGGAAGCTGGGTACCCAGGGAGTTCGCAGCTAGTCCTCCACGTTACTGGAGGTGGGGGTAATCCGGGGAGGCTAATCCCTGGTAGGCAGACGTCCCCCAGAGAGGACCAGAATGTACGGCCACACTGCTCCCAGCCCGAAGAAAGAGGACGGCACCCCTGTTGGCCTCTGCGGGAGTTGGGAGTTGGTGCAGAGGATGCCCTTGGCCCTGGCCTCAGTGAGAGCTAGCGCCCCTTCTGCAGTAGAGGGCAGTGGCGAAGAACCTGGGCTCTGCAGCCAGACTTCCTGGGTTGGAATTCTGACTGTGCCATTATCCAGCTGGTGATTCTGGGCAAATTACTTAAGCTCGCTATGCCTCAACTGTCTCATCTGTAAAGTGGGGCTAAGTGCATGTGAAGTGCTTAGAGCAGTGCCTGGCATGTAGTAAATGCTCAAGAAATGGTAGCCACTAGCACTGCCTTGGCCTGGCAGTGAGAGTGGGGAGATGGGATGCAAGTCGGGCCAAATCTGGACATGGTGGGGTGGGGGAGGGGTGGGGGAGGTGACTTCCATGGCAGAGAGCGTGGGTTTCCCAAAGTCCTCTGTACCGGTAATGAAAGACCGGGAGGGTCAGTGAGACCCTGGAGTGGGAAGTTCTCTGCCTGCGAGGCTGCGTTCTACTCCACCATGGAGCCCTCTCTCCTACAGCCCACCTTGCCTCTCCCCACCTTCAGCTTTACCTTTGATTCTGGGAAGGGCAGAACCAAGCACAGGCTCCTCACTTTCCTGGCAAACCTGCCGGCATCCCCCGCCCAAGGCTGCATCCTCTCCTCTGGGAACAGACCGTTCCCTCCACTAGAGACACCCTGTCCTTCTGCAGCTCTCACCTTGTCCTCCTTCCCGAGACTGTCCTATGCTCCCTTCTCCAGCCAGATGTTCCCAGGCACAAGCCCACCCCTCTCTTCCTGCCCCAGGCCTGAGACTCACCCCAGGGCCTGCGACCTGACCCCTTCCCTCTGGCCTAGTCCTGAGTGAGTGTCCAGTCTCTCCCATCAGACTGGGAAGTTAAGAACTGTTTTACTGCAGAATCCACTGGACTCTTAAAGTCATCCATGACCCATCCGGGTTTCAGCTGCTATTACCCCCTTTCCCATTCCTCAGGCTCCCCATTTTGATCCGGAGAAGCGGCATAGTCACTGGGCTGCCTGCCACTTCTGACTGCACCTGGGGGCTTGGCAGACAGACAGCCACCTGTCTCAGGAGGCTCAGGTGGATGCTGGCAGGCAGTGGAGGCTAAGGGCCTCCCAACCAGAGACCCCCCAGAAGCCCCTCCAGTCCTGGAAGCTGCCACAGCAGACCTTTCAGTTACAGGGTCCAAACCCGGCCAGGCAGCGGCTGATGCCAGAGAAGCAAGGGAGGGGGAGGCCCCAGAAAGCCCCCACCCACGGCTGTCCTCAGAAATCCCTTCGCCTGTGTTCTCTGCCACTGCTCTGCCGTTTGCTCTCTCTTGGGGGAAGAGATGCTTATGGGTGAGGGGTGGAGTGGGAGGAACACTGCTTGGCCCTTAGGGGGACAGCCAAGATTTATGGGACTGGAATTTTACAGGCTGGGGAGAGGCCCTAGGCAGGAGCTGTGGAGCCCTACAGAGGAGCTAAACGCATAAAACCTCCCGACATGAAAGTTGAAGCAGCAGGCCCCCCCAGGCCAGCGAGTGGTGAGAGATTTACAGCTCTTGCACAAGGCCTGGAAGGGGCCTGGGGAGCTGCAAGGACACTTCAGAGCCAAAATAACTCCCCGCCAAGGCCTTTACCTTTCTCCTCTAGGAAAAAAATTACTCACCAATAGAACAGGTTGGAGCTGCCAGAAAGATGCTTATCATGGTGGGGACCCCGCCCCACCTGGAGACTAGGTGACTCCCAACTTCCTCCCCCACCCTAGACTCTCCTCTCTGCCTTTAGGTCAGGGAGACGTGCCTAGGGCAAGGTGGGGGGAGTGGAAGGGAATATCTTCCAGAAAAGACCTCCCTCTGTTGACAGTGGGGCTCATGCTCCCGTGGTCCCTTTTCCCAGACAAAGAAAGGGCAACAGTTGCCTGGAAGTGGGGACAGGAGTGTGGGTGGGCTCTGGCCAATTCTGGAAGAGTCCCGATATTGAAGGCGTACTTTTGGAGTGTGTACATAGGGTAGGAGTCTTCCCCGAAGGGAGACAAAGATGGCACAATAAGGGTGCAGAAACACAGAAAGCCTCTGTGCTTGGCGGCCATCTCTCAGTTCAGCCCATGAGCCGAAAGGCTGAGCTGGGAATCTCACGAGCCAAAGGTGCCCAGCTCGGGCACCATACCCTCAGTCCATGCCCACCAATCCAGCTGCCAGTGTTCCCTTGGGCTGGATCCTTGGCTCCTTCCCCACCCATGAAGGATTACCTAGTGGCCAGTGGCCCTGTGTATAGGGCTTGACATCACCGGGGGCAGCTCAGCTGGTTTAAGGGTATGTTTCTGCCTCCTCCCAGACTCTGGACTCTGCACCTCATAACCCTGGTCCCCCAGGACCCCTGCACCGGAATGGAGAAGCCCTGATCCTTGGCTGGGTAGGGGAGAGGTGCACTGCTAACCACTTAAAAGGGCCAGGTAAGCATCTGGGACAGGTGAGGAGACAGCCTTTGAACTAGGATTGGGGCGGGGCTGCTGCCGGAAGATGGAAATCCTGGGCCAGGGCCTTGTCACACTGTAGGGAGAGAAATGGGGAGGAAGCTCCATAAAAGGCTGACCCACCTTCTCTGCAGCCCGACCTTCCCCTCTCCACTCCTTAGTCCAGCCTCCCGCGACCACAATTGGCACTGAGACAGCCAACTGAGTAATGTCTCGGGTGCCCAGGCAGGTGGGCACACACTTGCCCATTGTCAGGCCCCACCCTGAGTGGTCAATCAACACTCCCCAGGAATGGGTCAGGGGCACAGTGGGGAGGGGACAGAGGCAATGCCCTTCCAACTAGGGCACTGCTCTAATCCAGCCCAATAGGCAAGAGGTTGGGGTGCGGAGCTGGTACTGGGGAATGGTTGGGGGAGCAGCCATACTGTCCTTTCATTCTATATCCTGCTGATTGGTAGGCAGGAATACAAGACTACCTTGAGGTCAGTGCTCTAACAGTGAGGGGAGGAAGCCAGAGAGGAAAGATGGCCTTGCTCCCTTGGCCCCCAAGCTTCCTGCCACCAGCTTCAGACTACAGGCTCAAGGAGGAGTGGGCCGGGCTGGTCAGGACCTGCCTCCAGCCTGCTTTCCTCCCAAGCAGGTCGGGGAAAATTACTCTCCTAGTACTGCTTTTTATTTTTTGAAACCAGATCAAAGTGGGACCCAGCTGGGAGCCCTAGTAAAATCTCAGCAATGTGGAGCCTGGGAGTTTCAGCTGGGAAACCAGGAGCTGGGGGAGGGACTGTCCCAGGCCCTGGCTTCAGGGGTCAGGGGGTCAGAGGCACAAGGAGAGTCAGGAGTGAAGCTGGTAGGTGGGGGCCAGTGAAGAAGAATCAGAGACTTGAAGAATCCAGTCCGGGCTGCCATAACGTAGGTTTCCACTGCTCTTCTCTCCACATATAACTCTCCCAATCCCAGTGTCCAAGCCTATTGGGACCATAGTCCATATGAGCCAAATGTCATCTTACCTTTACCTCACTGCTCTTGGCTGTCACCTGCTCCAGGGCATTACTTTGTATAAGCAGGAAGCTCTTAGATTAGATAACCTTGCTCCCTCCTGCTGTAAACAAAAGCACATTCCCCCTTTCCATGCCTGAGATCAGACTAGAAAAAAGCGTCTCCTGGTTTCTGTTGTACTTTCCCGGTGAAGACTGGAAGCTGAGATGGAGTCATGTGCCTCAGCATCATCTCTCCCCTCCTCCGCTTGCTCCTGTCCTCAGTGTCTTCTTGTGTGGGCCAAAGAATTGCCATTCTTGCTGGCAAGGCCTTCTCCTTTCTCTCTAGGGCCACCCCATCCCATCTCCTGCTAGGAATCACGTTGCATCTCCAATACCGTAGCTGGAAGAGGTTAGCGGGGTTCTTCATCCACACTGGTTTTCAGGAGGAACATATGCCTGGCACTATCAGTGGGGGACACATTGTGTCGGGGCCTCAGACACATTTCTTTTCTTCATGAGTCCCGAAGTCAGGAGAGGCTTGGTCCTGGCATGCTGCCCGACACGAGGTATGTCCAACAGCACGGACAAAGATTTTTCCAGAGCTTTGGCTGGCCCTGAGAAGGCCTCCTCAGTGATAACTGGGAGGCCCTCCTTGTTACCCCAGGTAACCATCTTTTACCCCAGTTCCAGCTTCTATCAGATGTTGAGGTCCTTGGCAAGGCAGATTTAGGATGGACAGTGAGCCTGTGTATGTGTGTGCGTGTGTGTGTACGTGTATGTACACAGGCACACACACTTAGGTGGGTCTGGATAGAGAGAAAAGGAAGGAGAGATATCTACTCTACAAATTCTACTGTCACTAATACACCGTGTGACCTTAGCCGACTCCATCACCTTCTATGGTTTCCCCTGGTCATAAAATATGGGGTTAATTGTCCCTCGTAGGGAAGCTGGGAGAGGTAATTGGGCGATGGCTCTGAAGTGTCTAGGAAGGGAAGGAGATCTATAAATATAAGGGATCATTAGAGGGTATAACAGCCATTTTTGTGGGCCCCAGTGTTATTATTAATATTATTATTGTTATTGTTATCTCCAACGTCACCCACTTCCCGAGTCTCTGCCAGCTGGGTCTGCACTTCCAGGTGAAGAAGTTAGGCTCCTGAACCCAGCATCCCAGCCAGTGGCCTCACTGAATCCATACCCTCCACACTAAGGGTGTCTGGGAACCCTCACGAAGCTAGTCACGGCAACAGAGATGGGGCTTAGACAGAAGGGAGTTGGGGACTCAGAAGAGAGAAGGAGACGGTGTCCACCAGAAGAAAGTCACAACCAACCCCCTTTTGTCCCCAGGGATGTTTCCAGTCCGCTGTCAGAGCAGACATGGAGCTGTGGTTGTCGGGCCAGGAGGGGTGCCGAGGGCTGAGTGGAGAGAGGATGCTGCTACCAGAGGCAGTCAAATGAGCTGGTACGTAGGAAATGATTCCTTGAAGAGGCAAATGGCTCTTTACAAGGAATCTTTGTAGTGGCTAGACCATACTCTGTTTCTGGCAAACAGTAGCCGCTCAGTGCATGCTTATTAAATGGAATTTCCACACCTGCCTTTCCTTCCTGTAAGGTTAAAAACTCTATGTATTGCTTATTTGAGAGTTGTGGGAGAGTGGATCTTGAAGGTTCTCATCACGAGAAAAAAAAAGATAATTTTGTATGGTGACAGATGGTAACTAGACCTGTTGTATGATCATTTCACAATATATACAAATATCAAGTTATTATGCGGTACACTCGAAACTAATGTCATGTTATATTTCAATTATACTTCCAAACAAAACACAACAAAACCCGGCGCCTGATTTGGAAATGCCTTGGGCGCCCCCTGGTGGTGACACACAAAAGCTGAGAGGGCACTAGTGCCTTCCACCCTAAAGGGCTCCTTCTCTCTTAGGGTTTGGGGCTTCCCTTTCTTCTTTAGCTCCACAGACCTCATCCCAAGAGGACTGGGGGTAGAAACAACCAGAGAAGAAGGAAGAACCCTGTGGGGAAGGATGGGTGGAATGTCTTTGCTGGAAGATTCCATGGCAGTTGGTGGACAGCCATCGGTCTAGGCAGGGGAACCAGGGGACAGAGGGAGTTGATGAGTCAGATTGTGGGTTAGGAGGGGCATCCCTGGGCAGTGGAGAAAGAGGGGTAGCTGTGTGTGTGCACCTGGGGTGCGGAGTGGGGTAACTGCCGAAGTATAATAGGGAGATGCATATTATAGCCTCTGCCAATTTTTCACGCTCACAGAAGATTGAGAAAACCTAGATAATTGAAATCATAGAAGGACTTGGGAGGGGAAAAGTAACCATAATTTATTTAAACTAGGTGTTTGCCCCATCAAATCTTTCTCTGGGCTTGTGAGTGCCTGGGATGGTTTGAAATGTCTGCAACTTTGATTTCTCTGTAGGTGGAAAGAGAAGAGGTCTAGAAAACCAGAGGAGGGAAAGGAGAGAAGCAGAGGCTACTGGGAATATCCTTAAGGCAGAAGAGCGTCTTTAGAAGGATGAGCTGGCCATAACTCTTCAAAAATAAAGAATAAAGCTTGGGTTGTAGCTATGAGTGAGGAACAACAGGGAGTCAAGGGCTGGGACATTGATATTGATATTGATATTCTTCTAGTTTCTGGACATCCAGCACCAGTTGGAACATGTGGTTCCTTTTATAGGAGGCCCCAGAGGAATTTAGAGTTTCTTAAGGGCAGAGACTGTGGTTCTGCATCCATCCATCTCTCCCTCTGGTGCCCTCAGCATCCTTGGGGATAGATGCTCTCTTTGGTGCTAATGAGTTAGATGGGGGCAGCTACACGCAGAAGAGAAAGACAAGGAGAATGTCAGGAAGCAGGAAAAGCCTGGAAAAATGAAGAGGGAAGAAGTAAAAAGGCAGACTGAGGAGAAGTGAAATGGAGGTAGAGGAAGCTGGGCTTGGAAGAGAAGGGGATAAGCCCATGGAGTGTTAGAAGAATACAGTCAGTAAGTCAATCAACAAACATTTACTGTGTTCCTACTATATATTGAGCAATGTGCTGGAAGTGGAAGATGCAGTGGTGAACAAGACAAAAAAGGAGATTTTAGGGGTGGAGAACGGGAAGCTTTGTAAGTTAGAAACGAGGTGAAAGTGATAACTTAGAGCAGGAAGAGGCTGAAAGCAGTTGGAAACAAGAAGGAAAATATCACCGAAAGAGAACCTGCCCAAGAACCAGATGCACCAGGGAAGAGATATCTCCCTGATTGATGGTGCGATACAACAGGAACCACCAGACCGAGGCAGGTAGGGTGGGGAGGGGAGAAATTCAAAAAGGGAAGGGACAAGAATGATTGGGGGTGGAGGGAACAGACTGTTCATGGATTTTTTTCACTTGGGCACCCCCAGTGGGAAAATATCTTTGGACTGAAGAATGGTTCTCAATATTTGGCTGCTCTCTGGAATCACTTGAGGAACTTTTTAATACTGTCACCTGGGTCCCACCTCCAGAAATTCTGATTTCCTTGGCCTGGGATGGGATTCAGACTTCAGAATTGATTAAAAGCTCTCCGGTGAGTCTAGAGTGTAATCAGAGAGCAAGCAGGCATTTAGAGGCTGGCTGCCTGGCCTCCTTCCTCTTTGCTGAGGACAGAGCCATCTTGAAAGAAGCGATCTGTAGGAAGGGAAGTTGTGAGGTGGTTTGGGGGAGCTGTATATGAGGCTCAAAGACTCTGACAGTCCTGACAAAAGTATAAGGGGGTTCTCTTTTTAGAAAGTATCCCCTTCCTTAGCCATTCCTCTGGTAAGAGAAGAGCCAGATAGGCTAGAAATAAAGAAAAAAACAAGAAAATAGTGGCCTTCAAGAGGGAAGAACCATTCAAGTAACTCAAAACTGCTGCAAAATTCTTCTAAGTTTTTGTACCCTGTCTTCCCACCCACATGCATGCTTTTTTTTTTGGTCTTCACTTCTGCTGTCTTCATGATGGGGCCTCTGGGGTGGGAGAAGCACAGCTGCCCCCAGCTTTCTTCCCACAAGAGGTTTGGCAGTGGCCCAGCAGGATATTCAACCCCACCTCCCCCCTCAAATCCCTGAGTCACAAACCTGGGTGGAGTCCTTAGCTTGACTGTGAAGCAATCTTAACTTGAAAAATGGCCTGGGAAAAGAACGTATGGTCTATATAAACAAGTCACGTGAAAATATAATTGTATGCAAATATTCATTCTTTAACTCAGCATACATTTCCTGCCATTCCTCCAAGTACTGGCCTCAATCCTTCCACTGTAGCTCCGTTTAGCAGGGAGTCAGAAGTGAAAAAAGTGTGTAATGTACTCATATTTATGCAGTGTGAGTGAATGAAGCCCTTTGCATGTGTCAAGAACAGTCCAGAGAAGGAAAAAGCTATGACTGAGTGGCAGTTCAGTGTTTAGACTTTGTGGAGTCTTAAAGGATGCATAGGAGTTTGCCAAAAGAAAGATTAGGTAGGAAGGAAAATAGTAGAGAAGCATAAATGTTTAGGATCTGTGAAATCTTTCCTTGAGGCAAAAAGAGAGGATTTGTAGGAAGGGAATGGGGTGGGGGAAGGAGATAACGTATGAAATGTATACGAGTAAAGAATGTGAAGGACCTTGTTTGCCTAAAAAGGAGTTTGGGCTTTTAACCCAGAAAGGTATAGGGAGCCAATGAAGGATCTTAACCAGAGGAGTGATATCTTTGTAAAGTCTTGTTTTTCAAAGACTGAAGCTGAGAGGGGTAGACTGGAAGAGACTATTAACATTTATTCAGTAATTACTGTGCATTAGGCATTCTGCTCAGTATTTTTGCTTTTGCTTTTGTTTTCTGCTTGCTATTTTATATTATTTTTATCACACCAACCCTTTGACAGTGTTTTTCAAACTGCCGATAAAGGACAGAAAAAAAAAGAGAGAAAGAAAATAAGAAAAAAAAAAGGAAGGAAGAAAAAGAGAAAGAAAGGCGATAGGATAGGATGGGAAATATCAGCGCATCACAGGTAGTAAAAGTAAGTACTGTTTTTGAAAACTTTTCCTATACACTCTCATAGGAGTATCAGTATCCTGGGCCAGGATGCAAATATATTTCCTACTGTGAGTTAAGGTTTAAAAAAAAAGAAAGAAAGCCACTGCTCTAAAGTGTAGGTGGATTAGCCTCATTTTACAGATGAGGACACAGGCTCAGAGAGTTTCGGTACCCGGCCTGTCTGCAAGTGGGATGTGTTAGTTTCGAACCCAGGCTGGTCTGAAGCCAGAACCGATTCTTTCTCACTCATGCCTCTTTCTCACTCATGCCGTGTAGCCTTCCTAAGTTACACGTCTACAGGAAAAAGATCTAGGAGAGGAAGATAAACCTATCCTGGTAGCATCGCCAAGTGCTTTACTCACAGCACCTCTTTCAAAAAGGAACGTGGGATAGACACCAATTCTGTCTAATTGTATGCAAATACTCATTTGCATACAATTGAATGTTTGTGTGCTGGTTAGAATGCATATTCCAAGGAGTGCCCCCAGACGTGCATAAGATTGGGAAACAGCAGGGACGATCTACTTTTAGAGAGCTTCAGGTGATTCTGATGCTCACCTTTGGTGGCCGTCAGTTGCGGGGGGAGGGTCACTGCAATAACCAAGTGACAATTACAGGGGCTTGAACTGAGACGGTGAAAATAATGCTCTCTCAGAAGTCACGGAGACCCAACTCCCGCTATTGTGTCAGACTCCAATGCCTGGTCGTATAAAGTCGCCTGGGGGCTCATTTCCCTCTCCTGAGGCGTTGAAGGGCGAGGGACTAAATAAAAGGCTGGTGGCTTTCCACTCACCAGGCATGTGGTTGAGTGGCGGAAGAGCAGGAAGCCCCAAGCACATCAGGGCGATACTTGATTGAGATGTAATGAACAAGCTATTTACAGGGCTTTTCTCGGCCTCACCCTGAGGACTTCTGATTGGCTTTAGGGCAGATCTATCATTTATCCTCTGGGTTAGAGGTGGGTGGAAGGTCAACCACGACCAATACAAAAACCAGTGCTCAGCTAAGCTCCTCCCCATCTAGCTTCCTGTTGCTGTCCATCAACCACCTTGTGGGCGGGACTTTGCCTCCCGCCAGTTGGCTAGCGAACATGTCGTTCACTCTTCAGTAGGTTTCCGGTTGGTATCTTCTACCGTCCATCAGTGACATCTCACAGGTCTATTGGCCAAACCAACGTCGCTCTAGATACCTCTCTTTGATTGGTTAGTAGTGCTGTCGGTCCTCAATGTACAGAACTCCTATTGGTGAACGCTGCCGTCGCTCGGGCGGTGGCGGGCTCCGGGATTGGCGGGTGCTAGGCGGGCGGTGTCAGGCTCTCGGTGGCGGCGGAGGCGGCGGAGGCCAGGGAGGAAGATGTCGTAATGAGCGGTGGGTCCTGGCCGCTGCCGGCGGGGTCTTCCCGGGCCCCAAGGGTTGGGAATACGGGCAGAGGCCGCAGGGAGGGGGAACCGGGGCCGAGGGTTGCCCCCTGGGGCCGGGCCTGGCGCCGGGGCCCGGCTCCGGGAGGGGCGGGGGAGGGAGCATTCCCGCCCGGAGGAGGAGCGGGGCTGGCCAGCCGGGCGGAGGCACCCGGAAGGGGGCGTTCGACTCCCCGCCCCCTTGGAGCCTGCTGGGCGGGAGGGCGGCGCTTCCGGGGGCTGTTGAGAGCTGTGGGCACCTGGGGCCAGCCTAGGACCCCCCCCCCAACCCCGCCACAACCTCCTCCGCGGAGTCGCCGACCGGCCTCAGAGCTGTCCGGCCAGTGGGTCGTGCCTGGGTCTGCTCCGAGGAGGTGGCCAACGCTCCTCGCGCTTGCACTGTGTGTTCGGGGGGACTCTCTACTCTAACTCTAGGTGCCCACCAGCGAGTCAGGGCTCTCCCGAGTGCAGAGAGGGGCAGAGGAATGCTTGAAATTCAGACAGCACCAACCACATACATGGGCATTGCTGGGCCCATAGAAACCAACCTGGTTACTAATGTATCCCAGTCGAGAGACGGTATCAGGACACGAGGGCACTCCCTAGGCTGATGACCTCTCGTCTTAGACTGCAAGTGGGCAAAAACCTTTAGTGTTCACTTGAATCCTTGAGCCTCCAGCTCTTAGCAGAACTGTGAGACGGTTAAGAACTTGTTGACAGAGCTCCTAGCCTGTTACCTGCTGAACCCCAAAGGCCAGGCACAAACCTTCGGGATGAACAGAATAAAACAAAACGGATATTTATTTTCTTCCACCCCACCTCTATCCCCATTGCTGACTTAAGGATCTCCTCTTACTCGTGCTTTTTGTCTTATGTTCCTGGTGGCTTTCTAATTTTAGTTGAAAAGGAACCGTGTCTTCTCTGGGCAATTGAGAAACCTATCTTCACTGCATTCCTTGGTTTTGATTACAATATACTGTTTTGTTTCAGTGTTTCTTAATTAACTTGATCCAGAGAAACACAGTCTGGCTTTTCTCTGTGTACATTTCCCGGAACTTAGTTTCTTCTTCTGAGGTTACTTCTTGCTCATTTATATGTTGTTCCTGGAGATAGGGAGGAGCCACTAGATCTACTTTAAGCAATGAATTGGTCCGTGGTCCCCCATTACACCGATTTTATTGCAGATAGAAGGGTGATGACTGTTTCAAGGTACTGGCATGCACTGTCTAAAACTCTCATGCTGTACCTCAGAATGCATTAAGTATCATAGTAGAGGGCTCAGTGTTGAGTCGGTATTTTGGTTAATATTTTTAGAGCTAGGAAGTTTAGGGTGTGGCCAGTTCACAGAGAGGCTGTGAAGGGAATGATAGTGGAGTCCACATTATAGAAGTAATTTTAATTACTAACACAAATATTTTGTCTGTAATAATGAATATAACTGCAAGTACTTGTTTTATTTTAAACTCTTGTGTGTGATGAAGGGGGCAAATCTGTCAGACAGCCTATGAATTGGGCTGATGATATCAGTGTTCAGTGGCTTCTAATAGGCATTAATGCCTGTTGGACATGGATTTTCTTTGGCTGGGGCGATTGGTAAGTTTTCTAATTCTGGCTCTAACACTTGGTTGTACAGAGGCTTAACCTCTTTGTTTAAGAGCAGCAACAACAAGGAAAAAAAAAAGCTAGTCTGACATAGTTATGATCTCCCCGAGCTAGGCTGTTAAAGACAGTCTTTGCCACGGAGATCCAAGTAGAGTTAATTCATAATTGGATTGTCACCTGACTGCCTAGCAGGGAGAACTGGTTCTAAGAGGAAGAGTTTGGCATCACTGTCAATGGCATATAGACTGGCCAGCTCCCCCCAACCCCTCAGATTCTATTAAAGTTTGGGCCTCTGGTGGCCTGTAGAAGAGAGGAGAAGATGTAAGAAGGTTTTGGCAAATGTCTGGGTAAGGACCCTCATGGTATAACAGCAGATAGGGTAGTTCATTTTGATATCTTGGCCTTGAACCTTCGAGTTCTTTTGTTGATTAATAGCATTTTTTTTTTTTTTTGGAGAAGTTACAGGGTCCCTTGTAGCCTGAACAGGCCTTTGCCATAGGTATGTGAAAATTCTCAAGCTTACTTTAAGCACCTAGAACCCTGTGAAGACATTGTAAGCTTGTTGCAGCCAACTACTAGACCCCATTATTGACTTGGGTTCAGAAGTCTTCTAGAACTTACTCGCCCTCATTTCTGTGACAGAAAGGTAGCATGTTTTTCTAAGACTTCACTCCCTCTGTTCTCTGTACACACACAAATTAGAAGCCTCTCTTTCAGAGACTGAAAAATTTAGGAATTGTTTTGGAGGGGGTGGGCAATGGCCACAGAATGAAAGATGTGCAGAGAAAACGTTGCTTTAAAGGGTGGGTAGAATATTAAAAAGTTTATAGAGATGTAGTGGTATGAACACATCTGCGTTTAAGTAATTACGTGGTCCAATCTGAAGTCTTGTGGGCTGCAGACTTGGAGTAAAATCTGTATGAAGAAGCTTCAGTATTTTCTTATGAGTTCATTGGGTGATACATCTGGAGTGTCCCTTTGTATAGTTTAACTAATTTCTGAACTTCTCCACAGCAAGTTCACCAGTACAAGCTGGGTTGAGAAATGGACAGCATTATGGAATACATTTGTTGATAGTTTTGCTTGTTTGGTTTTTGCTTGCTTTTGTTTTAGATCCACATACAACTCTTGTGTGACTTCTAGACATGTTGAAGGAAGAAGGAAAAAAGCTTTCTCCTCATTTCTTCCTTCATAGAGTCCGCATTTAGATTTTTATATTTCTGAAATGCAGTTGAAAGTCTCTCTAAGAAGTTCTTCCTCAGTCATCAGCATATCTTTTTCTGGCTGGCAGCATTCTCTTAGCAGACCTTAGGGTAGGGAGTCTCACTTTTCTGTCAATTATCTATTGGAACTGGGGAGAAAGAAAGTGAAAACATGAGACATTACTGACTCAAGGGCATTGTCAGCCTAAGTAGGAACAGGATTAGAGAGTACCCTTGAGAAGATGCTTCCAGGTGGTACTGGTGGATTTGTTCCAGTTGACAGGATTCCAGAATGGAAAACTGATATTTCTACTGCTGAAGAGAGAGCCCAGAAGCAAGCTCAAAGTCAGTGCTCATAGCCTGGAGAAAGCCGCAGCTTCCACTTCCTGTCTAGGAAGCGCTCTTTCCAGATGCTCCGAGGCAGCCACTGGCACAGGAGATTACTGTGCTTCTCATCTGGGTGGGCTGTGCTCAGGAGCAAGGGAGTATGAAAGGGCTAAGTGCCTAGATGTTTCTCAGTTTGCCCCTGTGAGTAGTGTTGCTCTGAGCAGCGTTGAGATGTCAAGGCTGTTTGTGTCATAGGAGGAGCATGCTTACAGACCCAACTGTTTGAATCCTTCCTTTGGACATCTCATTCCTTAGCTACAATTTGTTTCAACATCAAAATTGTGAGCTGTACCTAGCCAGAAGCCTGAGTACATCACAATGAAGAGGTTTAGCTTGGGTGACTATTGTTTTTGACAAGGGCTTAAAGGGCCCTTGAGATTGCTAAGGGCTCTAAGATAAGTTTGTCCCTAGACTGTTAGATGCCCTCTGTCCCTAGACTGTTAGATGCCCTCTTTCATCTCAGCCAGGGGGTGAAAATGGCTCAGGAACCAGTAGGCACTGGCCCTCAAATGTTCTCTTTCTAGAGCTTCCTCTTTGAGGTATTTGTTACCTCTCCTATGGGACTTGGTGGAATCACAAAGTGTCCTCTCATAGACTGAACAGTGAATAAGAGACAACAGGCAGGGCCATGTGATTGTAAGTAGAAGATTTCTGCTTTTGGTCTGTGTCTAATTGGAAGTCTCAGATTAGCCTAAAAACAGACCAAAACATTTCCCAGCCTTCAGAAAAGTAATTGGTAAGCCAACCCTCTCTTTCCCTGGGGAAATGAAGTCATCACTCATTTCAAGCCGATCATAACCCAGGGATTGACTCAGAAATAAATGTGCCAAAGCAGAGAGAACATGTGTTTTTACATAATGATATTCTTTAGGGGTGTGGAGGGGGGGAGGTATAATTTGGATTCCTTTTTCCTCTTGTTCTCCAAGATAATTCTGAGGCCCAGTATTCTTTACACTATTTTCTGGGACTGCTTCTGTCAGAATGAAGAGTTCTCACTATCCCCTGCTGTTCCATGTCCCCACTCACTTCTCCAGATTCCCTTCTAATATGACGGTGTGTGACCCAGGCATTATGCATACTAGCTAATGACACAGTTATATTTTGGGGAGAGGAATTCAGGATGGAGACGGATAAGAGGTATTCATATAGCAGATATCCTGATTATCTTAACTCAGAAAAGAACTTCCCCCCAATATGTGTTAATTGGAAGAAGCATTGAAATGTATTTCCTGGTGTGTGGTGATGTGTGTGCTTTGTGATATTTGTCCAGGAGCAGGATGAACTGGCCCACGCACAGGCGTTCATCCTGTGTGAGATGACTGGTGGGTTTGAGAGAGAGTTCCATCTGGGACTGGATTAGCTGAGTTGACCTAGTGAGCAAATCCCAGTTGAGTGCCAGGATATGCAAATCTGTAGGTTTTCTCCTTTGGTTCTTAAACTTCATTTAGGCTCTCCCACTCTGCAACATCCAGGATTCATTCATCCATTCAACAAATATATATTGAGCATGTACTCTGTGCCAAGTAGAGAAGTATATCAGTGGGGAAGGCAGAAGTCCATCTTAGTGGGAGACAATAAATAGTAACTAGTAGATATTAGACAATAAGAAGTGCTAAGGAGAAAAATAGAACAAAGGATAGGAAGAATGTGAAGGTGCAGTTTATATAGGGCAGTTAGGGAAGGTCTCCATGAGAAAGGAACATTTGAGTAAAATCGTGAAGAAGGGGAGAGATTGAGCCATGCTCAATCTGACATGAGAGGCAGAGAGAGGGTGAGCACTCAAGCAGAGAGAACCTCAAGTGCAAAGGCCCTGAGAAGGGACCATACCTGGCAAGTTCAGGAACAACAGAGAGGCAGACCCTTATGGCTGAAACAGTGATAGGGGACAGGTCAAAGAGGTCACAGGAGACAAGTCACATAGGGCCCTATGTGTCTCTGTGGGGACTTGGGCTCTTTAAATAGGAGATAGATGCTTTTGCGGGGCTCTTACTTTGAATGAGAGCAGAGAAATAATGTCATGATTTAAGTTTGATGTATCTCACTGGATGCTTGTTGAGAATAGACTGACTGGAACAAGGTCAGAAGCCTAGCCAGGAAGGAGGCCTTTGCAGTTATCAAGGCAGAGATGATGGGGACCTCAACCTGAGTGATAACAAAAGGTAGTGGTGAAAGCAATCAATCAGATTCCAAATATACTTTGAAGGTAGAGCTGTGTTTGCTGACTGAAATGCAGAGTGTGGAAAAAAAGGGTTGAGGATGACTCCCAAGGTTTTGGGCTGAGCAGTTGAAGGACTGGAGTTCCATTCACTGCAGTGGGGAAGTTTGAAGGAGGCACAGAATTGGGATGATATCATTAGCCCTGTTTGAGGCTAGTTAGATTTGAGATATTTATTAATACATCCAAGTGGAGACTTCAGTAGGCAGTTGGAGATACAAGTCTGAAGATACAAGTCTTGAACTTATCATTATATAGAACCTATATGTTATAGGTTTTTAAAGTGACTAGACTGCAGGAAATCACCCAGGAAATAGGTGTAGACAGAAGAAAAACAGGTTCCAAGGCTGAGCCCTGGAGCAGCCCAACCATTTAGAATTTGAGAGGAGGGAGGGCCCAGCAAAGAAGTCTTAGAAGTAGCCTGAGAGGTAGGAAGCCCACTTGGCAAGTGGGTCCTGAAGCCAAGTTAAGAAAGTGTTTCAAGGAGGAAGAGGGGTCAACTGCCAGATCAACACATAAGATGAGGTCTAAGAATGAACCATTAGAGGTCATCGGTGACATGAGCAGTTTTTGTGGTGTGGATGGGGAGTGGGCAGCCTGGTTAGTGCAGGTTCAAGAAAGACTGGCAGGAGAGAAATTAGGGACAGCAAATATAGGTGTCTCTTACAATGAGTTTTGCTTGAAAAAAAAGAAATAATGGATCTTCTCTAATGAAGGGAATTTAATTTCTTGATGAAATTGTGGACATACATCAAGGTCATGGGCTGAGGCTGCGGTCAAAGTTGGGAGTAGGAAAGAATGGACAGCTCAGGTGTGAGTGGAGCCAAGGTCTCCCTTCTTTACTTCTTCCTTTGGTCTGTGACATTAGCAAGGCACTACCCAGAGTTGTTCTTATTTAATAAGAGTCAAAGAAATTCCTTTTGTTGTTTTCGAGCTTGTTTTATATAGTTATTATGATTGCTGGAAATTTGCTTCTCAGAAATGCTCAGTGCAATTTGGAGTCATTCACAAGCCAGTTCCCTTAGCCCATTTATCAGCTCCCTTTGAGATCCAACTTTGTTGTCTAAAACCAGCCTGGCTTGCTTTTCCCTTACCAGCTCTGAATACTTCCAGGCTAGGCAACTGGGAAAGACTAGGCTTAGAAACTGTTTTGTTGGCTTTAGGCCCAGCTGAGCTGACCAAAATAGGCAGCAGGACTGTTTGTGCAGAGTGAAATTCCTCCAGAGGAAATACCATAGCAGGAGGCCAAGAATGCCATAGCTAGGATGGTAGGAACTCATGAGGGAAAAAAAAAAAAAAAAAAAAAAAAGCTGAGTACCCACAAGGCCTGGCTATGAAGTTTGAGCCAATTTCTTTCCCAGAAAGAAAAGAGCTTCTAATGTGTGGTATTTCTTTGGGCTTCTTTTCTCTCTTATTCCCTGTGTCTCAAGAGTAGTGTTCTCAAGTGAAAAACCAGTGGTACCAGCCCCTAGTCTGATGGCCAGGGCTTTGGGGTCCCACTGTGGCCTCTTCCTGTTATATGGTGTTCCCTGAGTCAGCCCGTGTTAAAACCCCTAGGGCAGAGACACACTCCATCCCGTATGGTGGGCGAAAGTGCTGTGAAGGGTGCTGTGGGGCCCAGCCCCTACCTGGCCTATAGCAGGGGCACTTGCCCCACACCTTGTGGGGGTGGGAGGGAAGAGCTCAGGAAGGTGTCGCTGAGTAAGTGAATGATAAATGAGCTCTGAAGGAGGACTGGAAATAGACAAATGGAAGAGAGCATGCTTAGGCTCCAAGTGAGAGAACACATGTTGTAGTTCCAGAAATAGAAAAAACTAAAGTGTGCCTCAGGAAAGTTGGAGGGCAAGAGAGGTAGAGGGGGGAGGGGGAGGGAGGGGTCAGATTGTTTATGCCTCTGCAAGCCTATCATAAGATCTACTGGAAGCTCTTGAAGAGTTTAATCAGGATAGTGGCTAGATAGGATTTGCATGATAAAAAGATTCTCACCAGATTGTGAAGGCTGGATGGGATGGGGCAAGGTCAGCTTGAAGCCATTTTTGAAGGCTTTGGGCAGTATTTCAGGCTGAACTCAGGGTAGTTAATGATAGGATAATGGTGATGATGTTGAGGAGCAATGAGTAGACAGACTGGAGAGAGGTTTATATTTAGGTAGAATCATGAGAACTTGATGATTGATTAGAGATGAGGATGATGCTCAGGTCTCGTGAAATGCCAGAAGAGAGGCTGGTTTAACTAAAGACATTCACTCAACCTGCAGGCACTGAAAGGCTGCTGTGCTCTGTACCAGGCTTGGTGTAGCAGTTCGGCAGTGAAAGACCTGGTCTCCCTGGGGGGCCTTCCCAAGAATATGTATGTAGAGAGACATTTAGCCCATGATTATTTAATGGGTAGTGAGTGTTACCAGAGAAATTAACCTCATCTCAGGGATCCTGGAAGGCTTCTCTGAGGAAATGACATGCCTGTTACAAAGTGGGCTCTCAAATTTTGCGGGGGGGGGGAAAGAAAAAAACAGGCTGAGTCCTGAGGGTGAGTGAGTAAGTGTTAGCTAGTAAAGAGAAGAAAGAGCTCTTAGCAAGGAAAGGGCAGCAGCAGAGATGAAGGTTCTTTAAGAATCTGGAAGAGGGCCCCTGGTGGCTGGGGATGAGAAAGCTGGGGAGAGAATGGGCAAAAGTGACAGCTCAGTGTTGGAAGTTGTGTAGGCAGCCCAACTGGAAGGCCCACAGCGGGCTAGATGTACTGGTCTGCACTTAGGAGAGACCTGGGCCACACACAGACCTGGGAGTCATCAGCCTATGGAAGGTACCCGAAGCCATGTGAGTTCCATGGGCACAGTCACCCATGGAACAGGTATTAGCTGAGAAGAACAGATGTTGAGAAACATCAGTATTTAAGGAGTGGCAAAAAAAAGAGGTGCCCACAAGGGGGAAGAGGTGGTCAGAGAGGTAGGAGAACATCCATGGGGATTTCAAGGAGGTGGGAATGGTCAAAGGTCAGGAACTGAAGTGGGTCTTTTGGACTTAGCAGTGAGGAAGTCCTTGGTGACCTGGGCAAGGGCAGTGTTAGCAGAGAGTTGGGGTGAAAGTCCCAGTGCCACGGCTAGTGTGCAGGTGAGAAAGAAGGCAGACGAGGGAGGAAAAGAAGGCTGTAACTGGAGGGGATGGAGATGGAGATGAATGATCTGCGCATCAAGAGCTGGGGTACTCAGGGGATGCTCTTCTGCTGGTCTTGAAATTAAATTGGCTTCCAGTATAGGGAAAGGAAAGTCAGGTGTGGGCCCATCAGGCACTGGATGCTTTGATGTCCTTGGAAGTTTTCCTTGGAGCCTAAGAGAACTACTATTGCTTGTATAGTAAATCATTGTAAAACTGCATCAGCCATGGTACTGTTGGGAAAGTTTTAGCCAACCTGAATTAATGAAGAGTTTGAATAATAAAGGCAGCCTTTTCCTTCAGAAATATACAGTAATCCCACTTGCCAGTGTCGCTAAATGTAGGCTTCAGCGACCGCATATAAACTGCTGTGGAAAGCAAATGGGTACGATTAAAATGGTAGAAGTGGTAAAAAAACAATTACATAACTGCCTAAGAGTCCTTTTGCATTCTTCATACACTATTTAGCCTCACTTTGAATAGTATGAAGGAAAAGTTAAGCACAATTTATGTCCAAATTACACATTTTAAATATAAAGTCCCAAATTAATGAGTTTTAAAGTACTTTGATCATAGTCTTGCAGTTACATATCTATGCTACTTCTTAACCACTCTCATTTCCAAATACCAACTGGAAATGCTTCTCTTTTCCTTTTCATGCTTAATCTCAGGATGTAATTCTGCCATGGTAGGGTGATTGGTCTCTGTTTGCCCAGGTCTGTAAGGGCCACAAAGCTCTGAATGATACTAGGAGAGCTACTTACATTGGTTTGCAGTCTAGGGAGTATTTCAAGAGCTAGCTAGGGAGGAAAATGAAACCAAATTGAAATAGTGCGAGGTCCAGCGCCAGCAGTCTGCAACTTACTTCAGTAGATTCTGATGCAGCTTCCTAACCGAAGACTCACTCGGGGCCCAGCCGGGTCTCCAAACAGTTTGAGTCCAGAGTAATAATGACTGCAGAGGGAGAGAGGAAGATGGGAAAGGGAGATGAGTAAGAAGCACTAGGCCAGTTTTCATTTTGCTTGTACTCTGTCCTGTTCTGGTGTCCTTCTGTTTTGCAACAGAGGATGTCTTAGGGAGTCACCCACCAATTTTAGCTAAGTGAACCTGAGCCCAGGGAGCCTTCTGAGAGAGCCTCTGCCTTCCGTTCCCAGCCCCGCCAGCAACTAAGTCATCTTCTGTTTTTATCAGCAATGCGGTTTGAGAATTATAAAAATCCTAAAGGTAAGATTTTTCAGTCCAACTTCCTACCCCATCTAGACATCCCATCCCAGATACATCTTGCCTCTGGCTAAATGGTTCTAGAGAACGGAGAACATTACCTCAAAAAGCAACCGATTCCATCTTTTGAAAGTTTTCCCTTCTATTAATCTGAAATCTGCATTCTCGAAATTTCCACCCTGAAGTCTTGGTACCCCGCTTTGAACCCACAGATGGAATAAAAAAACTGGTGGATATTGCTGCTCTGGCATCCTGATCACAACCATTGATGCTCTCCTCTGAACCAGCTCACATTGCAAATTCCCCTTTCAGAATGTCCCTCAGAATGAAACCTGACACTCCAGATGTGGTCCAAGTGGGCAGAACACACTAGGACTATCATTTTTATTCTGTGATTGAACTTTTGGAAATGCAATACAGTAGCTTTTTTGGCAACCTCATCTAGATTCTTTTGGTTCCCATTTAGCTTTGAGTCAAAAACCACTGGGGCTTTTGCACATAAGATTCACTATTAAGCTCTGTCTTCCTGTCCTATACGCATGTGATTTTTGCTTTTTAACCTAAGTGCAGGATTTACACAACTTTAAATTTTAAACCACCACTGATCACCCACTATGTGCTCAAGGCTTTTCACATTAATTACTGACACCCCTTGGAATCCCATGAGGATGACATTACCTCTGTCTTACAAATGGTGCAGTGGGACTGAGAAGAATGCCCCAGACTCCCCACTGGTGGCTGGCACCGTCCAAATTCTCAGTTAGGTCTGAAGCCTTCTGTACATACCAGTTTTTTATGATCTCTTTGAACTTTAATCCTGACACTCATTATGCTTACAGTCCTTTTCAGACATTTGCAGGTTGAATTTGCCTTCTAGGTTTTTGCATAGTTGCCCAAACTTGGGAGGTGGATAGGCTACTCTGAAGTGCATTTACCAGCCTCTAGGGCACAAACTCGATTTAGTGAGTCACAACCAGTATTTTAAAATATGAAGTAGAGTAGAAAAATATCAAAGTCTATCACATGTAGTAAGGGCATATTTTGTCTCCGGTAACTCTTATTGCATGAGCACAGGACAGGCAAGGGAAGTTGTGGGTGGATGTGTGGATGTGCGTGCACACTGGGTTTTGATGTAAATTGTTTTTATAATTGTGGTTCGTCATCTAAATAGTTTGAACCTCACTGCTGTAAAGAAAAAATATTTTTGAGTCAATCTGGATTGTTTTCATTGTAATGCTGTAACTTAATTACATACATGTATTAGTGTATCACCTCATTGATCTAGTTCCTATAAAATTAATACCTACAAAAAAGCCAGTAAATCGACAACATAATTCTGGGAGGATGACATTTGATTGAACCTGAATTGCTGCTGTCAGCATGAACATGGCACAGACTTGACACTTTGGGCTTCTTGAGTTCCTCAGGCCCACTGTGCAGTGTCTACTGCCTAGTGACACAGTCGTCCCATGCTTCTGGAGAGCCAGCATCCCTTAACTTTTGCACAAATGCATCATGAGTTAAATGCACAGAATTAAGTTGTCTTAATTAGCCTACACAGTTAGAGTGGTGCCACTTGGCACCAATATAGTTGTAAACACGCACACACATAGGCCCTGAAATGTACAAATCTCGGTTAGCCCTTTTCCTGTTTAGAAAAAAAGTGCAGCTCGCGGCCAGTGTTCATTTAACATGACATGTAGGAGTGCTACGTTTTCTAGGATTTGACATTTTCAGCGATTGAGAATTACTGTATTTTGTAAATGGAAATACCACTACTAAAAACAGAATGCTATAAATAGAATGATGTCTGTTTCCAAAGACTATATGCTATATATAGTCTTTCATATGCTAGAGCAATATGAAAATAATAATAACAAAAGCAAGGTATTTCATGGCAAACTTTGAGAGTAAGGTTAGGACTGTAATCCTTGAGTTATCTCAGGGTAAATGCTGCAGCTGCAAGAGCTGCTGGCAAGTATACTTGGGGCAAATGGGAAAATGGCTAAGCAGCAGTCACTCACTGATCTATAGTATTTGTTCATTTTTAAAAGATGATCTTCACAGGGAAAACACAGAAATAAAACATTCTGGTAAAGAAAGCTTGAGGCTCCAAGGAGAAGCCTGCAGACCCTGGTCCTGGAACCTATCCCTAGTTTGAGACACCTGGTTGACCTTGGAGCGGCGATGGTCTCAGGACAGTGTGGAGGCACGTTCATCTTAGCCCCCAAGCTAGACTATCATCCTGCCTGCAGTGTTTTTCATTCTTGTTCAGAAGAGTATTATGAAAATGTCCAATGCCTTGTTAAAAGAAAATGCACAGTGTGTACCGTTCTCCTCACGTATCCAACTCATACCCCATAAAACAGATTTGTTCAGCATGACATGTTTTTTGCAACCCTTTGCCTGTTCCTTATGATCACTTCTTCCTTACTTCCTCAGTAATTGTAGTACTGTTCAATCATTTGTCCTAGGAGTTTGCCAGGGATCAGTGTCTGTAATATTTCAGAATCTACCTATACTCTGGATTTTGCCTAGAGCTGCCTCTGGCTCCTCACAGAGCTTGCAGGTTTGCTGCAAAGTCTCTTCCAGTCTGGAGTGCAGTTTGTGTGGCCTTCGGGCCTGGAAACCATTTTAAGGCATTGGTGTCCATCGTCTATCCTGGGTTCAGTCCCCCCTTCACCTTTCCTTTACCTTTTCCCATTTAAGGATTTTTCTCCCAAAGAGAGAAGCCAGAGGCCCTGGTCCTGGGACCCACCCCAAAATGGAATGGTTCCACTTTCTCCCGGACCTCTAGCCTCCTCTTGACAGATACCCAACAGGGGCTCAACGCCTGAGCCATTCTGCCTTTTCAAGTCTCTGAAGCCATACCTTTCTTGTTTCCGTACACCTTGAAATCTGCTCTCCAAAGCTCTGGGTACAAGTCTGACTCTGCCCAGTGCCCTTTTCCTTAACGATTCATGAATTATAAGATGGCTTAGATTCCTCCCCACCCCAAATTTTCATGATTTCCATTTTACCTATTTTATATTTCTCTTAGATGAAACTTAAGTTTAGAGATTCCGTTCATTGCTTCCTCAACATTCTTTATTTTTAAAAAAGTACAATAGAGTGTATTCATTGTGGGAAAATGACAAAATAAGAAAAACAAGGAGAAAATTCTTTGAAGTCAAGCCAAATCCAGCCACCATAATGGCTTTTAATATTTTAAAATTTTTAAGATTTTTTTCCTGCTATATGCATACATAGAAATATATATGTTTAAACAAAAGTAGAATTTACTCTATTTTCATTCTTATTATATTTAGTGATTAGCTTCCTAGTCTTGGTGATACCTATGGGGCTGATGAGGTGATACCTAGTATGGGGCCATACGTATTGTCCTATGTAAAAGCGTAAATCATGTAAAGCAATTCCCCGTATGCTATAGATCAGTACCTGGGCGTTGGGCCTTTGTGGTAAAGGCTGAGCATAAACACCGAAGACTTTCACATGGAGCAGGTATGTCTTTGTTAGGGATCCTGGTTGAGGGAAATGTCTGTCAGGCTGGTTTGGCATCTGGCTACAACAGCGAGAAGGTTGGGTCAGAGCTAGAAGATTAAATATGGGGCACCCCCACCCACCATGTAGGGGTTCTGATCTAGCTAGAGAGAGTGGGCACTGCCCCACAGAGAGGACTCCCTTAGGTGGCACAGCTTAGTTACCGAAACCGCTCTTGGTATAGTCTCAGTATCTCCATGTTATCTTAGGCTTCATGATGGCTGCAGGGGAGGCAGGACCAGCTGTCCTCACAGCCTTGGATGGCAGAGTCTGGGGAAAGAAGAACGTCATCTACTGAAAAGATGTAGGGTTGCTAACCTTGAGTGGGGAAGAGTGGGGAAAGGTCGTTAACATCTCTTGGACAAGCAGCAGCAAATAGAGGCAAAAAGAAAGTCTGAGGCAAGGAGCCTTGGGTTCTTTTTAGGCATCTTGTGCATTACTCTCTTTTCTTCCAACAGATCCACAGACCAGCATGGCTGCTACTGCCGCTGTCAGTCCCAGTGACTACCTGCAGCCCGCTGCCTCCACCACCCAGGCAAGTGGGCAGTGGGCTCTGAGGGTGAGGGCGCTGCATCGGCCTGGACAGACTCACTGAAGCTGCCATTAAACGACAGCTGAAAACTCACTGTACTGGCTCACTACAAATACCCTAGGTTATGAGACCAGAGAAGGTTCAGTTATCTCCTGTTTCTGAACTAAGAAACCATGGCCACTTAACCCAAGGTGTCACAGTTGGGTCAGGCAGAAAAGCAGTATTAAATTCAAGGTCCCTTCTACCAGATAAGGAAAAAAGAGACTGTGTCCCCACACCCCAGTGGCTTTTTCCTTGTAGCTGCAAAAGAGCAGTCCTCCTGTTGAAGTCATGTCCCACACACTAGAAAACACTCGACCAAGAGGGTTTGTTCCTCCTGTTGTACCCCCGCTCTCCTCCCTCCCTTCCTTAATCCTTCCTCAGTTGAGGAATCAGGGACCCCCTAATCCCTGTGGCCAAGGGGAACTCCACCTAATTGCTGAGGGTGCCTCCTTACCTGTTAGAAGCAAGGCCAGAGGGAATTAAGTAGTCAGCTCACGCTGTTAGTTCACCCTGTCATGGGGTGCTTTCGAGGAGCTCTTTCCTGAGAAAGACATCTCCCACCTTTTATCCCACAGTTACTCAGTGGAGAAACCAGCAGGGAAGGGGAGGCAGAACCACTGCAGGGGGAGGATGCTGGCACTCTGCCTGCCACAGAGGTGGGGAGGAGCCTGTCGAGAGGAGAAGATCAAAATGGGTGAAGGGCAGCTGAGCAACAGGCCCTCATGTCTCATTCCTTCTCTCTGCTTGGTTTTTGCAGGACTCCCAGCCATCTCCCTTAGCCCTGCTTGCCGCAACATGTAGCAAAATTGGCCCTCCAGCTGTTGAAGCTGCTGTGACGCCTCCTGCTCCTCCCCAGCCCACACCACGGAAACTCGTCCCTATCAAACCTGCCCCTCTCCCTCTCAGTCCTGGCAAGAATAGCTTTGGAATCTTGTCCTCCAAAGGAAACATCCTCCAGATTCAGGGGTCACAACTGAGCACATCCTATCCTGGGGGGCAGCTGGTGTTCGCTATCCAGAATCCCACCATGATCAACAAAGGGACCCGATCAAATGCTAACATCCAGTACCAGGCAGTCCCTCAGATTCAGGCAAGCAGTTCCCAGACCATCCAAGTACAGTCCAATCTCACCAACCAGATCCAGATCATCCCTGGCACCAACCAAGCCATCATCACACCTTCACCATCCAGTCACAAGCCTGTCCCCATTAAGCCAGCCCCCATCCAGAAGTCCAATACCACCACCACCTCAGTGCAGAGTGGGGCCAATGTGGTGAAGCTGACAGGTGGGGGCGGCAATGTGACACTTACTCTGCCTGTCAACAATCTTGTAAACACCAGCGACACTGGGGCCCCCACTCAGCTCCTCACAGAGAGCCCCCCCACTCCGCTGTCCAAGACTAACAAGAAAGTCAGGAAGAAGAGCCTTCCTGCCCCCCAGCCCTCTGTGGCTGTGGCTGAGCAGGTGGAGACGGTGCTGATCGAGACCACGGCAGACAACATCATCCAAGCAGGAAACAACCTGCTCATTGTTCAGAGTCCCGGCGGGGGCCAGCCAGCTGTGGTCCAACAGGTCCAGGTGGTACCCCCCAAGGCCGAACAGCAGCAGGTGGTGCAGATCCCCCAGCAGGCCCTGAGGGTGGTACAGGCGGCATCTGCCACCCTCCCCACCGTCCCCCAGAAGCCCTCCCAGAACTTTCAGATCCAGGCGGCTGAGCCGACATCTACTCAGGTACCATGCACACCCTCTGCACCTGCCTTCCTCTCTAACTGGCTAGCGCTCCATCCCTCTCAGCTTGCTTTCAAAGATGATGCTAAGACATCTGATTTGATCTGAGTGTTGGGAGTCAGCATTGTTTAGGATGGGCAGTGATTGGCTATTTTCGCCTGACAGATGGGCTCTCTTCATTTCATAGGGCCAAGTACAGCATATGTGTGGAAGTCAGATGAAACTCAGCTATATACCTATATTTTGGCCCCCTTTTTCTCTTTTTTGCCCACTTTTTCTTTTTGGGGGTCTTTTGTGGGGGGTATGTAAGGGGCAAATACATACTTCGTAATAATAGTTTTTTTGTTTTTTGTTTTATTATAGAATTACACACTCAGAACAGTCCCAAGAATGAAAAAATTCCAGTCAGGACCATAGAATTTGATGTAAAGTAAGACAATGAGAAAAATGCTGATCATTATTAATGACAAAAAATAGGAAGCCACAGCCAACCTTGATAGCAGGAACATTTAGGCTAGATTCATCTGGGATGTTGACTTCAACAAGAATGTTCTTATTTTGGGCATTTATTGAGGTGCTCCACTGCTCTGAAGTATATTGGGTCTGTGAGGCAGGTTTTATTTGTGTACACCTACTGAATGCCAGAGATTATGCCCATGTTGCAGATGGAGAACCTAGAACTCAGAGAAGTTGTAAAGTATCCAGATCTCATAGTGCATAGATGGCAAGAGCCAGGATGCAACTTAGATTTCAAACTCCACGCTCTCGTTTTTCACCTTGACTCATGTCTTAGTGTGGCAGGTACTACAATTAAAATTGAGGATGAGGATTTTTATTTTTAAATATAAAAAAATAGGTCTTACCGTTAAGGATTTGTAATCTAGTTGTCTGTAGAAAACCAAGGCATCGCAGTGAGTGACAGTAGGAAGTTGGGTAATCTGCTGGCTGGAGAATTGCCCTTGAATTTGAGTAATGGACATGGAAGTCATGAGGTACTGCCCTCGAATGCCTCCTCCCTTTGAGCATGTGCTATATCGCCAAGTAATATCCTCTAAATTGTTTAATTTATTTATTACAATATCTATGAAGTTCCATTATCAAACCTACTTTAAAAAGTAAAGAACAAGATGAAAATACCCGTACAGGTGTGTACAACCTCTGCAGTGCCTCCCCTCCCTTCCCTGAGGTTCCAAATCTTGAGGTTGATGGAGGTGGGGCTTAAACCTAGGTCCTCCTAAAGAAATAATCATACATATGCAGAATGATTTAGCTATAACATTATTTCTTAATGACAACATATTTTTCCATTATCTCGAGGCGCCATCTGTTATACAACTAGTACCTTACTAACTATATACGCTAGGCTATTTTGAACCTTAGAGCTAAAAAAATTCCTAAAGTGATATGCACATTAAAAAAATGTATTAGATTCTGTATCAGAGGTCGTCAATCCACGACCCTCAGGTCAAATCTGGCCCACCTGTCTGTTTTTACAAATAAAGTTTAGTTGGAACACAGACGTGACCATTTGTGCTGCATTGGCACTACAAGGCAGAGACCTCATGGTCTGCAAAGCTGAAAAATATTAACTATCTGCTTTTTGGAGAAAAAATTTGCTGATCCCTGCTTTACACTATGAACAAAAAATGTTCTGGTAACAGAATCTTCAGATA
>NW_011889267.1:1164244-1204639 GCF_000151845.1 Pteropus vampyrus | reverse complement strand
TAGGAACCGGGTTGCACAGCAGGAGAGTGGCAGGCGAGCTAGCGAAGCTTAATCTGTACTTGCAGCTGCTCCCCAGCACTAGCATCACCGCCTCAGCTCCACCTCAGATCATCAAGTGTTAGATTCTCATAGGAGCACCGATTCCTGATGCCAAAAAGGTTGGGGACCGGTGCTGTAGAATGTCTTCCAGTGTAGGGTTATGGGTTTTTGGAAAGAACACCACAGAAGCAGAATACCCCTCTCATCACATTATATGAGGGGTACGTGATGTCCTCACAACCTTCCTGATGTTAAACTTTATCACTTGGTTAAGTTGGTGCTTGCCAGGTTTCCTCATTGTAGGTTGCTACTTTTCCCTTTCTCTATTATTTGGACGCAAGTCGATAAGTCTCCCACCTTCCTGGGTGGTAGTGGAGGTGAGAATTAAGTTCTACATGTTGGAAGGGAAAGTATCTACATATTATCTGGAATTCTTCTGTAAGGAAGATTTGTCTCTACTTCATTTATTTATTTATTCAATCATTTATTTATATCAGTGGGGATTCATGTATATTTATTTTATACTTCGGGTTATAATTGACTACGTTATTTTGTTGCTCACATTGGCCATTAGGAGCTCTTTCAGGTTGGCTCCTGTATCGCTGTGACATGCTCTCATCCTCTTTTTTTTAATGAGCTTTATCGAGATATTCACATACCATAAAATTCACTTTTAAAATGTACATACAACTCAAGGGCTTTTAGTATATTCAGAGTTGCGCACCCATTACCACTATTTAATTTTAGAACATTTTCATCACCCCCAAAAGAAACCCTGTATCCTTTAATGGTCACTCCCCATTTTCCATTTCTATGGAGTTGCATATTCTGTACATTTCATGTAAATGGAATCATATAATAGGTGATTTCTTAAGACTGGCTTTTTTCACTTAATGTTTATGAAGTTCATCCATGTTATAGCATGTAGTACTTCATTCCTTGTATTTTCCCAGGCCCGGGATCAACCATTTCTCCTAGGAGCCCTTTTACTGAAGGATATGATAGCAGTTTTTTAAATTCTGTCATTCTCTTCTCTATTTGTTTATGTCAGTATGGAATTACAGATTCCTATTTTATTTGATAGGGTATAATCCATTTGTATTATTATTTTGATGTTCAAATTGTCCCATATTTGGCCATTGACTTTTTCTCTCTGGCCCCTCCCAGGTCTACATCCGTACGCCTTCCGGTGAGGTCCAGACAGTCCTTGTCCAGGACAGCCCCCCAGCAACAGCTGCAACCACCTCTGCCACCACTTGTAGCAGCCCTGCGTCCCGTGTTCCCCATCCGAGCAGTGGGACCAGCAAAAAGCATTCAGCCACAATTCTCCGGAAAGAGCGTCCCCTGCCAAAGATTGCCCCTGCTGGGAGCATCATCAGCCTGAACGCAGCCCAGCTGGCTGCGGCAGCCCAGGCCATGCAGACCATCAACATCAATGGTGTCCAGGTCCAGGGTGTGCCTGTCACCATCACCAACACTGGCGGTGAGGGAAGGCCCCTAGGCTAGGGTGTGGGAAATGTGCCTATAGCCCCACACATGGCAACTGTGGGCCAGCCCCCAGCTCTGTAACAACAGTGAGGAAACTGCTGGACACTTGCTTCATCCATTCTTAAAAAACACACCTACTTGGTCCTTACAGTAACCCTTCGAGATAGTTTAAGATGAATGTTGGCCCTACCTGACAGCTGAAGACCTTGAATATGGTTAGAAAATAAGATGTACTCAGGAAAACTCCAACTAACACACAAACACAAAGTAGTTTGGTCTAGACCAAAGACAGATGTTGAAGAGAGGTTCCGGGTAAAGAAACTTAAAGGCTTCTAGTAGGAGGAAAGGCTTGAGTTAAGGTTGGAAGGAATGGCTTGTGCTGCACTTCAGCTGAGCGGGAATATTTGGTAATATTTCTAGTGTGAAAGCAGCCTAGCAAATCATCAAAGGAGCATCCTAACTACCTAGCAAAAATGCTTCCTCACCTTCTTTAGCTGGGTGAAGGGCCCTTTTTAGGCTAGTGGCATTTTAATACCAGCAATAGGTCAGAGACACTCCCCTGCTTTGAATGGCTTTATGTGAGTCTTAGAGTAATTGATTTTTTTCAAAGCCCATAGAACTGTTTCCTTACTCTTATTAACAAAAATCCCTGGAGACTTTCTCAAGAGCAGTTGGTATTTAACAATGGCCTAAGGCTGGAGGAGCTTCCAGAGGAATCACTCTAGAGCGACCCAAGACAAGGCCTCCCCCCAAGTGAAATATGTGGGTGGCGTCTGAAAGCGGATGCAGCCCGTGTGGCATAGTGGTTCAGGGCATTGACTGAAGTCGGCCGCCTGACTTCAAGTCTGGGTTCTCCCACTTATTAGCTGTGTGAGCTTGATATGTTATTGAGCATCAGTTTTTTCAACTGAGAAAGGGGGATAATAATACTATTTCATAGGATTATGAAGGTTAAATGAGTTAATACATTTAAGGTCTCTAAAGTGGCATCTGGCATATAAAAGGCTTTCGAAAATATTAGCTGCTATGATTAACATCATGTGCAGAAGGGAAGAAGGGTGTCAGGCTTCCTCCTCTGCCCCTTCAGGCTTCCTCACCCCGAACCTTGCCCTACTCCTCCCCACAGGGCAGCAGCAGCTGACGGTGCAGAATGTTTCTGGAAACAACCTGACCATCAGTGGGCTGAGCCCCACCCAGATCCAGCTGCAAATGGAGCAGGCCCTGGCTGGAGAGGCCCAGCCCGGGGAGAAGCGGCGCCGCATGGCCTGCACATGCCCCAACTGCAAGGATGGGGACAAGAGGTAATGCGAGGAGAGGAGCCAGACTGCCAGCCTGGCAGGTGCCCTGTTTCCCAACCCCCTCCCTGGGACACAGACCAAGAAAGGGACACCTGGCCGCCTCACCTCTCCTGTATTCTTTGACCTGACCCCACTTCCTCTCTCCATCCTGTCTGCCCCTATATTCTATCTTCTCCTTCCCTCCTCTTCCTTTTCCCTCTACCCCACCTTCCATTCTTAGGTCCGGAGAGCAGGGCAAGAAGAAGCACGTGTGCCATATCCCCGACTGCGGCAAGACTTTCCGGAAGACGTCCTTGCTGCGGGCCCACGTGCGCCTGCACACTGGCGAGCGGCCTTTTGTCTGCAACTGGTTCTTCTGTGGAAAGAGGTTCACGCGGAGTGACGAACTCCAGCGGCACGCCCGCACCCACACAGGTCTGCTGCCCACCCACAGAGGGCTCCTCACCCCCACCCCTCCTCTGGCACTCAACACCCACACAGTCCTGGCCTTTCCCCCTACCCCCACCCATTGCCCTCAGTGGCATTGAGATTCCTGGCCCTGCCAAGGAACTGCCACACTGAGCAAGAGCTACAGACTGTCTTCTAGGGGTCCAAGACTACCCAGAAAATTCTTTCAGGCCATTCTATCACAGTGTTTTCCATAGTGATGTTTGCATTATGCAGCCTTGATGATTTTTGCCATAGCTGCATAGTTAGTTATTTAATAAGTACTGATATATAGCGTGCCAGGCACTGGACTGCGCCCTTTACAGATTACGAATTTAATCCTCATAATGACTATATGGAAGGGTACTTGGAGTATACTCATTTTACTGAGACAGAGAGAAGTGGTCAGGTTATGCAGTTAGTGTCTAGTGGAGCCGGGTTCAGACTTGGCTCCAAATCCACACTCCTAATCGCTACCCTATGCTGCCTTTCCTGCTATTATTTACTAAATGATTTTCCTGAAATCATTTCACTATTTTTTACTTATTTATGTCCAGTCACTATCTTTTTGACATCACAAGCTTGATATTATAGTTATATGTTTTAATGCACTGGCAAATAAATACAAAACTATAAAAATGTTCATCCATCTACCACCTAAAATTGTCTCGGGTATCTCCACTGGTCCACATGTTTGAGGACAGCTTCCAGTGAGCTGACTCGTATCCTGTGACTGGAGATGGAGACACGTGACCCAAAACTCTGGCTCCTGGCCAGTGTGGTGGTTCGGGTCATGTCCAGCCTTCAGAGGCTAAATAGTAAATACTCAGAACAGCAGCAGACATAGCCTGGGTCACTGTGGTTTGGACTAAGTGTGAGCTGAGGGCTGGCAGGTCAGCATAGAATGGCGTTTTCCTGCCAGGGGGAAGATGCTGAGCCAGTGGGAGTCAAAGAGACAAAGAGCAGAAGAAAGCAGGCGATAGCTTACATGAGAAGAGTCCTGGGCACAGGGGTACAAGTACAGCATTTTAGGCAAGGGATAAGAACGGGAACAAAATAGACTAGAGACTGATGTCAAATAGGTGGTGAAGAGAAATAAGAACTGACCAAAGGGTTTAGATCAGTAGATTGTAGGGAGCAAATGTGTAAGCATGAGGTAGGCAGAGCATGACGACAAGGCGATGTCAGCTTTACAGGGAACCCTGCATGCCTCACATGTGCTCCTCCTTTTTCGGGGCTGGGACAGTGTCTCCACATGGGCTCTATGAGTGACAGCCTCTCCTCTTGCCAGGTGACAAACGCTTCGAGTGTGCCCAGTGTCAGAAGCGCTTCATGAGGAGTGACCACCTCACCAAGCACTACAAGACCCACTTGGTCACGAAGAACTTGTAAGGCCAACCAAGGCAGGAAGCCCTGAAGAAGCAGTCCCCCGTCTATGTCCTGCCTGGGCCCCTGGTGGAAAAGAGGCCCATGGCTGCACCGGGCCCATCCTCACAGCCCCTCCCTCCTGCTCTGCGACTGTCCCCACAGGAAGGGGTTCTGCTGCCCCGTACTCGCCTCCTTCTGAAGCCCATTGGCTCTGCCCTGGCCCTCCTCTCACCAGACCGTGGACACTGGCCATGCCCAATGAGACGTTCTAAATCAGGACGAGTGGGAACCCTTATTTCCAAAGGAAAAACATAAATTTCACTCCGTCGAGGAGCAAAGTGAGCCCCCTCCACCCCCCAACACTGCCGGAGCCACATCATCGTGCCATGTCCCTCTCTCCTGCACCTCTTTGGCCCCCTGGCCACCTGGGACGCCCCGGTCCCTACACCAAGTACACCACTGGCATCCACTTCCAGAGGGGCTCAAGAGGTCACCTCTGCTCCACATGCCCCAGCCCTGCCACAACTCTTCTCCAGCACATTCCAACTTTCTATTTAAAAAGTAAAGCTACCCATGGACTCCCGGATCCCCCTTTTTCTATGGAAAACGTTGCCTTATACTCTATTTCAGATGATGAACACTGTGTATTGTGTGTGCTTTAAAGTTTTATTTAATTGCTCCCTTCTTCCTGTCCTTGTTACTCACCTCCCCCATGCCTGCTTTCACTTTAGGATTTTGGGGGGCAATGATGAGCATATGAATTTTTTTCTCACTCTAGCAATTCTCTTTTCTAAATGACACAGCATTTCAACTCAAATCTGGATTCAGATAAAAATTTCACATCCTGAACCTCTCTTCCCTTTTCCCCTCATCACACCCACCCCTATCGGCCCCAGCTCTCTTCTTATGTACAGTGTATATTGTATAATAGACAATTGTGTCTACTACATGTTTAAAAACATATTGCTTGTTATTTTTGAGGCTTTTAAATTAAACAAAATTCAACTTTATTTTTAGTTGTAACTGCTTGAGGTATGTTTTATGAATTAAGTGACAGATTTGTTATCCTTTATTAACGATGTACTTTGTCGTTCAGCACTGGCTGACAAAAATTTTTTCTTGCTAATAAATTTAGTTGCCTGAGGCAAAATCTGCAACTTGGCAGTGTAGCTTCCTTTGTCTTCTACCCCAGAGAGCTCGGAGAGGGGGCTGAGAGGAGGGAACCCTGGTCTCTTAGAGTGATCCACTGGGACAATGGCAGGACCTGCTCTCCTGACCTGAAAAGGGCTGTGGCCACACAGAAGACCTTGTAGCATTGGCACGAGCCCCCAGAGCACCTGAGTGGGACCTCCAGGGGAACAGGGGAGGTGTTCCGCTTTGTTCTCTTCTATAAGCCAGTTTTGTCTGGATCAAAGCAGGCACACACTCTGCCCAGATTCTAGTCACAGCAATGTCTTCCTTACCAGCAAGCCACTTCCTCTACTCATCTCTAACCCCTGGACAAAGGAAGGCTTTGGCCTCAGAGCCTGCTAGTAAGAAGCTTGGGAGAAAGAGCCAAAGGGGCTTGGCTTAGTCACTTCCAGAAGGCTAAAGAGTTCTGGAAAAAACAGAAAACAATTCCGAGGCCAAGATTCTTTCCTAGGGTGGAGGGCCAGGCTAGGAGCCCACCTCTGTCCAAGAGAGAACCCTGGCCACAGAGTCGGCTTTTCTTTCATGCCCTCACTCCAGCACAAGGGAGGACAGCGAGCTGATTTTGGTTTGAGCAAGTGCTGCAGATCTGAAATTTAGGTGGGGATTTTTTTGGGGGGGTGCATAGCTATTAGAAAGGTCAGGGTTGTGATGTTATGCAGACTGAGATCAGAACTAGCTCAGTACACTGGTGGGACCTGAAAGCATCTGGGCAGAAGGGAGAGTCGGTTGTTTCTCAAGCAGAGAACAGAATGGGCTCTCAGAATGACAATGCCTTTTACTCGTCCTCAAAGGACACAGCCAGGGTTGCTGTTCTGTGCAGGAGTGGCAAGGCTCCTTTTGAGCTATCGATTCCCTTACTCTTTCTTTTGTCACCAGTGACCTGCATTTGCAAGCAAACAGCTTTCCCTTATAGCCAGTCCTTTCTCACATCAGCTGGAGAAATAAAAGGGAGATGGATCTTAGAGGGATCATAGTTTCTCTGTCCCTGATCACTTCTTAACGGGTAGGGAGACCCATCCTACCCTTAAGTCCTTTGGGCGATACCAGACCAACAGCTGAGTCTACCCTGGTATAGAAACCTCTTAACGAGCCCATCAGCCCTATGTCTTATCGCTGTACTGGCAGGAAGAAGACAGAGATGTGTTTCTCTCTTCCTCACACATGGATTGTGCAAGTGGAAAACGGCCATTCTGTGTTCTGACTCGGGATTGGTGGAGAGAAGGAATATTAACAAATTGGCCTCTTTCTGCCACGTGTTTCCCATTGGCTTTGCTCTCAGACCCAAAGAAAAATGCTTTCATGAGAGCTGATTCCAAGTCATCTGCTTTACAATTCAAGTGCAGAAACTGACCTGACTCCTCCGCATCCTTTGGAAATGAGGGTGCCAGCCCCTAGTGAGTAGAACTGCATGCTGGCACTTGGGTTCACATGGGAGGCACTGGCCATCTCTGCCTCCAATGGGATGCCTGAGTTAGAAAGGGAGCAAGAGAATGTATTCTGCCTAGTCCAGGTGATGACATGAGGACAGGATGGAGAGACCTGGTGGCAAATTAGCCCTTATCTGCTGTAACCCATCCCTTACTTATTTTCAGGTTGCACGGGGTGAGGACTGTTAGTTCGATGCAGCCCAAGCTCACCCCAGGCCAGAGGTCTTCCCAGAATGCCTGGTTGAAAATCTAGGGGCAGGCCATCCCCAGCAGCTTGAGAATGGGGGTCATGCCATCCATGTTCCTTCCTTTGCCCCCTTCCCTCTTCAGCATCATCTGCACCACAGCCACCCCTCTCTGCCCCCTCCTGTCTGCTCAGTGATGCTCAACACAGCAGTTCTTTGATCCCAGATCCTAGGATTATAAACTGGAAAGAAAAGGGAGGCTGGGGAAGGTTCCCTCCATCCTGAAGGCAAATTCCAGGCAAAGTACCCTTAAAAAAAAAAAAATCAAACCAGCAAACAGAACTCGGATTCCTTCAAACTGCTCAGTCCAGTTTTACAATCACCCTTTGAGGCCCCCATACTTGAGTATGATGATGGGAGCCACCTACAGCATCTCAGGTCCCTGGACCCATCAGGGGCTCCTGGCTGATGTATGTGCCTGAGGTGGAGTCCAGGGAACCTAAGTCAGGGGGAGACACTATCTCAGGTCAGAGACCTCTTGTGACCTGACCGACATCTTTGGGGGCTGGGATGAAGCCACTAGAGGAACTACAGTAATCTCAGGGACAGATGGCAGCTGGGTTTCCTAGTGAAGGGGTCCTCAGGGAATAGAAGATGCCTGGGGAGATGAAATAAAGAACAGGGGTGTGGGTGAAAAGAAAGCAAACCGCGGTGGGAAATGGCAGAGAATCAGGGCTGGAAAAGAGAGTCTAACACCTGCTCATCGGGATCCCAGGCAAGGAGAAATGAGAAATGACCACAGGGCAGGCCAAAGGCAAGGACCAACCAAGATTTCTCAATGAAACTAAGAAGCTGCCAGGTCATATCCTTTGGGCCCGCCTGGGAGCCTGCCATCAGGCCTCCTCCCTCTGCCTGTGGCCCACACTCTAATTACCAAGGCAGCCAGTGCCAGGACTGAGATGGTACCCTAGGACCTCATTCAGCCTGGGAAAGCTTATCCCTCCAGCCAACAAAGACACTCAGCCTGGCTCCTACCAGGTGCAAAAACTCCCCCAAGCCCCACTCAACCGTGCCTAGCACACAAATACAGAGAGAGGCTTAACAAAACAGTTTATGCATAAACATAACATATTAGTATTTCCTGGCTGGCATTTTGAGAAGGGGCCAGAGAAAGTAAGTGATGTGGTCCATCTCATGAAGGAGCTTCTAATAGGGAACATGTATGAAAACTACTAGACGTATCTGGGAAGTGACCTGTTAGCACATGCAAGGATTGTGTGAGGGGTAACCATGTAACCATAGGCAGGACACTTGGGTAAGGGTCAGCCTCCTCTGTGTCCCACTGCAAGTCCCTGAGGACTATACTCAGGGCTCAGGCATCTGCTGGCAGAGCACCAAGTACCCACCCTTCTGTGTATCCTAAGTTCACCCCAAGGCTGGGCCCAAAAATTCCTCAGCTTAGGGCTCCCAGCATACCCGCCTGCCATCGGCCTCCTGGAAAGTTTAGCACTGTGTTTCACCAGCATCATTTCCATCTTCCTAGGCCTCTCCCCTCCCCTACTGTCCTCCTTAACCCCCCAGCTCCTCTTCCCTTCTCAGACAGTCTCATCCTCTCCCATGGCTTCTGGTGCCAACTTGGTGGCTCATGACATCTAAACCAGTCTCATTAGCTCAGACCTTTCCCCTAAACTCCAGACTTGATTATCCAACCCAACAAAATGTGGATGTCCCATAAACCCTCACACTCAACAGGTCTGATATTGACTTCATCTCTCCCCCAAACCTCCTCCTCCAACATGCTCCACTTCAATGAACAGCACCACCCATGTCACCTAAAGTCATCCTGGTGAGTCGATTCTCTCCTCTCCACTCCGCCCCCACCTCCACCCCATACTCAGAGACCAGGCTCTTGCTTCTGTTTAGACAACACTGAAGTGTCTTGCCCTCCCTCACCTATCATTCACTTGGTCACCAGAGCCAGGTCCAAAAACGCAATCTCTGAGCTATAATCGAAATATATAATTCAATCAAACAATTAGACTAAAAGATGATTTCAGAACATAAATGCAAAAGCAGAAGAAAACAGGCAAAGCATGGTCCCCAAACCCAAATGCAGACTTTTTGTTTCATATGGAGAAACCAGTACATTGCTGTACAATGAAATATTGCAATATATTTTCTATTCATTTAAGACTCTCAAGAAAAGATTAATAAATTTACAAAGTTGGGGAGAGGGCGGCAAGGTATTTAATAAAAAGCAGTAACAATAAAAAATTTATTTCTCCCACGCAGGCAAAACCCTTGCTGGGGTTGCAGCAGTAGAGGCACAGCCAGTGGGCGTGTACGCCCCCCATCCTTTCTGAACAGCGGGGCTGCTTTATGACACAGACACCAAATCCCAGTAGTCAGAAAAGCACAACACAGCCTATTTATTATTTGCAAGACAAAGGGGAATATATAAAAAGGCAACCAGTTGCAAGCTTCCTCACTGATCATCAAGGCTGGGAGAAGCTGTTGGAATCTAGTACTTTTTCTCCCTACCTGGTCTTTAAAAAACAGGAATTAGACACTCTGGTTTGACAACAGCACAGGATAAGAAAGAATCATTGTCTAAAAGCCTGGCCCATGCCACGTGCCCGATCTTCAGCAGGCATGCCCAGCCCCTGCTTACAAGCCTGGCCAGTGTTCTCACCACTCACTCAAGCAGGATTACACTGCTCCAAGTTTCCCCAATGCACCCAGCTTTTACTCATGTTGTTTCCTCTTCCTGGCAAGCCCGTTCCACTGTCCATCTGGCCAACAACTACGCATTAAGACAAATCCAATGTCTGCTCCCTTTACGAAGCCTTTCCTGACTGTTGGGCCCCTGGAGACCACTTCCTCTTTTTTGCTCTTACTTTCCTCACAGAAGTATCTGTACCTTTTCAGCTTAGAGAACTGCTTCCCCCTATAGACTACAAATCCCTGCAGGCAGGAATTGTGTCATCTTCACCTTAGTGTGCTCAGATCTAGCTCAGTACCTGGTCCAAAAGAAATCTTTAACAAATGTCTACTGAATGAATATTCAACAGTTGAACAACATGGCTTTGAACTGCATGGGTCCACTTATGCATGGATTTTTTTTTTCAATAAATACTGTTAATGTATTTTCTCTTATGATTGTAATAACATTTTCTTTTTTCTAGCTTATTTTATTGTAAGAATACAGTATACAATACATATAACATAGAAAATAGGTGTTAATCGACTTTATGTTATCAGTAAGGTTCCAGTCAATAGTAGGCTATTGGTAGTTAAGTTTTTGAGGAGTCAAAAGTTATACATGGATTTTCAATTGTACAATACAGGGGGAGGTCAGTGGCCCTAACCCCCACATTGTTCAAGGGTCAACTGTACTGAGCTCTTGTCTTTGAAGCAAACCACTCAAATGACCCTAGTCTTGGTGCCTTAGAATCCCAGATCCGGGGTAGCCTAGCCCAGGAGTCTAATAGTGTGGACTCATTAACAAAACCATCTGAGTTGAAGGGCACTAATTATTACTTACATAGGTTCGACTGCAGGTGGTTGGGAGAAAGGAAAGACAGCAAAGTTCATATGTGTAATGATAACTTCAACAAGAAAGTCCAGTCAACCTTCTCTCAATCATATTGATGGAGGAAAATGATGCAGCAAAAAATTCCAACCAGTGAAGAATCCATAGATCAACATCATTAAGCCTTTAGAGACATGTATTGTTTCTTTGCAGCAAATTTGTCTTCCAGATTCTATTTGACTCAAGCTACATGCACATGATAAAGGATGATAGGTATCTAATGTAGGGCTTTATGAAGCTTAGGTGTAATGCAGACACCTGGGCAAGGCAGGAAGTTCCCTTACCTGGCACAGTCTTGGGGTGCCTGCCTAGTTGGCTCTTGCAGCTCCCCTTCCTGATGATGGTGGAAACCAGGACTGCAGAGAGGCCTTGACCCAAGGTTGCCCCAGCCAGGTCAAAGCTGAAATGGGCACTGGCAGGTTTCCAATTTCTCAGCCCTGTGTCCACAACCTGGAAGTGGCTTTGCACAGCCACCTGCTCTCCTGTGCCCTCAGCTATAGCTGGCATCAACCTAGGAACCTGACTCCAACTACCTGGGAAGGACAAAATGTGAAAAAGGGGAAACTCAGCAAAGATAGGGGAAACCCAAGAGAGGTAAGGCAGTGGCAACCTTTCCATCTATCTGAACACTGGCTAGTGTGAACTCTGCTGCATCATGAAAGGGGAAGCCATGGGCAGCATGCTCTGACCCCGGGTTAAAGAAATAAGGCTGGAAAAAGGGGCTTCAGAGCTAGAAGAGGAAGATAGCTCTGGCCTAGGATGGCTTGATCCCAAATTTCCCTCTTCCACTTTCCTATTCAGCTATTTTCCTTCTCACCCTACAGTCTCTTCCTAACTCCACTGTACCTCCCCAAGAGCACCGCCCCCCGCTCCCCCACACACTACACAGCACCTATCTGGAGTGATCACAAGTCACTTCTGCCTCTCCCACTCTCAAGCCCCAATTCCTTCCCCTAACTAGATGGCCCCTTTCTCTGTCTCCCCATCACCTTGCTTCAGGGCCTGGCCCCCAATTCCATTTTCCATTTGTCCACTAGCCTTCCCCCAGGGGATATCACCTGCACTAGGCTCACCTTCAGGCACCTACTAGAGACCAGCCACTTAATACTGACCCCTCCCCTCACGTCCCCAGCGGCTCATTCTCCCATCCTGGCCTGGGACGCAGCTGTCTCTATATCTTTAACAAACCTCCACGTGCGTGTTAACGGCGGTGACAGCATTTCCTTGTCTCCCTGCTCCCGCCCCCGGAGGCGCCGCTCATTGGCCGCTGTGTTCCTCTGTTCTCTCTCTAATTGGCCTCCCTCCGGAAAACTCCGACCAATGGTCTCTCAGCGTCTGTCTCCCTCCTCCGATCCTGGGCTCCCATTGGCTCCAAGAACTTAGGGTAGCTGAGCTTGGCGACTTACAAATTATTCCTTCCCCCGGGTAGAATCCCGGGTTGAGAAACTGGTTCCGAATCCAAAGGAACCCGGTGTCGCCCGACGCCGGGTCACGTGGCTGGCGGTCCGATGACGTGCGGTCTGCGGGGCGTCACCGTGACGTTTGGGCGGCCGGCCGAGTGGCCCCTCTACCTTCGTTACCTGTGCGGCCGCGGTGCAGTCATGGACCTGGGACCGATGCGCAAGAGTTACCGCGGGGACCGAGAGGTGCCGTCGCCCGGCAGGGTCACCCTCAGCGGCGGGGAAACAGGCGGCCCCGAGTCATCTGCGGAGGGGAGGGAGAGTTGGCGAGGGAGCTTGGGAGTCATCTCCGCGAGAAAAAAAGAGTGTTCAAAGACAGCTAGCTGGGGAGAGGTTCTGGGGAAACCGAGATGAAGCCTGTGGTAGTGGGTAAGGGCATGGACTCTGGAGCCTGCCTGAGCTGGAATCCTGCCGGTCACGGGGTGCATCACCTTAGGCAGTTTACTTAACCTCTCTGAGACTCAGTTTCTTACCTGTGAAGTGATAGTATCTACCTCACAGGGTTGTGTTGGACTCAAATATTTTTAAAAGGCTTAGAACAATGATAATCAGCGTATAAATGTTTGATAAATAAGTAAAACATGGGAGAAGGGGACTAACTCACGGTGAAGCGGAAAAATGCTCCTAGTTCCTTCCTACCTTCAGTCTCTCCTCTTACTTACTACTTGGAGAAGTTCTTTTTCTTTTCCCGCCTCAGGAGAGGAATCAAGAGAACTGTTTTGGAATTGGGGCCCAGAGCCTCTGGCTACATGTCAGCATTTCCGGAAATTATTGTTAAACATGGTTTTTCATTAAACCTTAGACCTACTGAATGAGAATTCACAAGGTTAGAGCCCAGAATATCTTTTTTTAAGGCTCCCCAATTGGTAAGTTTGACATCCATGACATGAAACCCTGATTCATCCATCACTAGCTCTAGGACCCATCAAGTTATGTCACCATTTTATGCCTGTCCTCACTTGTAATATGGGGCTAACAGAACTTATTTCTTGAGTACTGTTTTTTGTTACAAGGTTGTTGTTATGAGGACTAAATGAGTATTTGAAAAATGCCTAGAACAGTACACCGTCAGCACTCTATGTGTTTATAAAATAAAATAAAACTCTACTTTCCCAGGCGTTTGAGGAGGCTCAGCTGACCTCCCTGGATCCCATGAAGCAATTTGCTACCTGGTTCGAAGAGGCTGTTCAGTGTCCTGACATAGGAGAAGCCAACGCCATGTGTCTGGCTACCTCCACCAGGTGGGCATAGCTGTGGGCCCTTCTGTGGGTGGGTACAGATGAAGAAGGAAACTTAAGAAGCTCTCAGCTTGATGAATGACAACTTTATGGTTCTAGCTCTGTTATTAACATGCTGTATGGCCTCAGGCAAGTTACTTGTCTTCTCTAGGCCTCAGTGTCCTTACTTATAAACCAAAGATCAGACTTCATTCAATTCCATTTCAGTGATGAAATTCAGTGCCTCATTCATCTCTGTCCTTGATGCACCCCGCCCCCACACACACCCTTGCCTTTCTTACTTCCCCATCTCCCCTGTTTCCAGCTGCTCTTGAAGAGCTATATCTCCTGGGACCTTTCCACTAAGCTCTCTCCCTCTCTTGAAACCTAGCATGGTGCTTGTCTGCATCATTCATTTGATAATCAATCATATATCCTTGAGACATCTCTTGTATTAGCCTCTTATCTGACTCTTCTTGTCCACCCTCACGAAAATGTAAGGTCTTGAAGGCAGGCTCTTGTGCTGTGCCCTAGGTATCCATCCCCAAGAGCCCTGAGCAGAGGCTCTGATATAACTACATGTTCTGTGATCCCTAAGCACTGGCTGTTTGCATTATTATTGGTTGCTGTCCTTAGAGCCTTGTTACTTTGTTAGGGCTGCCATAACAAAATACCGCTGACTGTGTGGCTTAAACAACCAAATTTTATCACAGTTCTGAAGCTAGAAGTCCAAGATCAGGGTGCTGGCAGAGTTGATTATGAGGCTTCTCTTCATGGCTTGCAGATGGCTGCCTTTTTGCTGGGTCCTCACGTAGGCTTTCTTTTGTTTGTGCAGGGAGAGAGTGAGCGAGAGCTCATTGATGTCTTTTCCTCTTCTTATAAGGACACCAGTCCTTTTGGATTAGAGTCCCATCCTTATGCCTTATTTAACCTCACTTACTTCCCTAAAGGCTCTGTCTCCAAATACATTGGAGGTTAGAGCTTCAACATAGAATTTTCAGTCCCGAACAGGGCCCCAGGCATCAGAGTTATGTTGTACCTCTGGGACAAATCCCCAGGGGCAAGTGAGAATGGGTGGCTTGAGTGCCAGTGCAGAATAAGGGGACACAGCTGTAGCAGTGCTCATCCTGTGGGGAGGGACAGCAGCAAAGACATTGAAACGGGCTCTGACCACGGCACTCTGATCTTTGTTGCAGAGATGGGAAGCCCTCTGCCCGCATGGTGCTGCTGAAGGGCTTTGGCAAGGATGGCTTCCGCTTCTTCACTAACTTTGACAGTCGAAAGGGAAAAGAGCTGGTGAGGGTTCACAGTAAATTTTTCCCAGGGCTGCAGAGTCCAACCCTTGCTTCTTCAGTCACCTTTGCATACCACCCCCCCACCCCACCCATTTTCCATCCGTGCTCAGGCTCTGCTCTGCCTGTGGTCCTTTGCACTTGCCATTCTCTTTGCTGTGAATGACTGCTCTCTCCAGCTACCCCCATCTGTCATTTGTTTACCTGAGTAACTCCTGTCCCTTTGGTCTCAGCCCCAGTGTTACTCCTCAGGAATGCCTTCCTCAGCTCCTACACTGAATCAGCCACTTGTGCTCTTCGCTGCCATTATAACTTGCAACTTTCCTGTCTGCCATTTTTTAAATTTCTAACTGCATTTATTTATGTGATTATATAATTAATGTTTGTGTCCTCTGCTAAATGGTAAGCTTTGTGCGGGCAGAGGCTGCATCTGTTTTATCTCTGTTATACCCCTGGGACCTCTCCCAGTGTCAAGCCCAGAGTTGGCACTTCATATGCATTCATTTCATATCTCCAAATGAGTAACCCTGGGTCCACGCTAGCCAAACATGCATTTCTGGGGACTTGCAAATCCATGGGTTTGAGAAATGGCAAGCCTCGTTCACTTCAGAGTCCAAATGGCTTAGGTTTCCAACACAGCTCTGCCACTTGCTGTGTGAACTTGGGCATGTTACTAAACCTCTCAGTGCCTGTCTTCACACCTGTAAAAGTAGGCCTGCCTACCTTTGAGGATTTAAATGAGATGTTATACTGAATGCATTTCCTGTGGGCCTGCACGCCGCAGACTTCCTGCCTTACCCAGGCATCCTCCCTGCTGTCCTGATGGCTGTCTTTGGATTCTCTTTCATTTCCAGGACTCTAATCCCTTTGCTTCCCTTGTCTTCTACTGGGAGCCCCTAAACCGTCAGGTGAGTGGGCATTCCCAGAACAGCTTGGAGTGGCCTGGATTGGGAGGGGCCTGAGTTTATAGATGAGCCCAGTGGAGGTCCCCGGGTTGGGCAAACATCCCCCCTCTCAAATAGCTCTCAGTTAGCTGGTGTAGTAGCAGCCGACAGTGGTAGGGCAGTGGATAAGGAGAAGATGGAGAGTAATGGGGCCTGTGCTGGTACGGAGGGTCAGTGACATTGAATGCCATGTAGCCAGGGCCATCTCTGAGCAGGTCCGTGTGGAGGGCCCTGTGAAGAAGCTGCCGGAGGAGGAGGCCACGTGCTACTTCCACTCCCGCCCCAAGAGCAGCCAGATTGGGGCTGTGGTCAGTCACCAGAGTTCTGTGATCCCCAACCGGGAGGTGAGTGGGGCTCCCTTTGAGTCCTCCAGGTGATGAGGGCCTGGGCTTATCCCCAGAGGCTCTCTCCAGGGGATGCCAGGGCCCTCTCACTCCAACAAAGTTACAAGAATGGTCTCCCTGGGAGAATGGGATGGAGAACAGGGATATGGGCCTCTTGTGTCTGTCTGACCCTCTAGTTGGACTGTGCTCTTGGAGGACAGAGGTCAGCCTGCCTTTCTCACCTGTGTCCCCAGCACCTGGCACAGAGCACATGCTCAGCAAGTGGTTATTAAATGAATTATTGACCAGGTCTGGCCCTTCCTCCATCTCCTTCCCCTGGACAGTATCTGAGAAAGAAAAATGAGGAACTGGAGAAGCTTTACCAGGAACAAGAGGTGCCGAAGCCAAAATACTGGTGAGTGACACCTGGTAATCCTCTAGAAAGGGACATCAGGACCCTGGTGTTTACTTGAAGTCACCCTGTCTATGGAATTATGATCTACTCCTCCCTGTGAACCCTCATTAGATAGATCCCAGCAAATTTCTTCGGGCGTCCTTGGGGTGACAGTGGGGGTGGGGGTGACAGCTGTAAAAATGCACAGAGCACTGAAACCTCTGCTTCTTTTTGTAGGGGTGGCTACATCCTGTACCCACAGGTGATGGAGTTCTGGCAAGGCCAAACCAACCGCCTGCACGACCGGATCGTCTTTCGGCGGGGCCTCCCAACTGGAGACTCTCCTTTGGGGCCCATGACCCACCGCGGGGAGGGAGATTGGCTTTTTGAGAGACTTGCACCCTGACTCCCAATCCGCCAGTGCCTGCTGGAGTTGGGGCTGGGTGCTGGGAGAGGGTGTGGAATCAGGAGCTGGGCCCTTCTAAACTCAACCCATATTCCTCCCCACCCCTTATATTCAGGGCTCTTCAGGGTTCATCCTCCAAGTTCTCTCTACTCAGTTGGCTCTCAATTAGCTGTCTAGTGACGTGTACTGGTGGCATGGGGCATCACAAATGGAAAATAATCCCATAATTATGTTCTTGATTTTGACAATAATGTATTGGAATAGCTCCCTCTAGGGGTAGCAGCTGGCGTGATTCCCTTTTCTAGTGACAGTGTGGGTCCCTAGCAGTCCTGTCTGACGAGGCTACTGAGTCATACTGGCCAAAGCTGATTGGTCCCAGCACAAGTACCTGAGCCAATATAGCCAATCAGTTTTTCTTGTCAATGATTTGAAATGAAGAGCCCCAGAGCAAGGGAGTCATTGTAGCTAAGTCATTCATTAATGGCAGCCAAGAAGCAACAGCCTGTGGCTACTGCTCTTGCAACTCCCTGAGCAGCCCTGGACCCCTCCTTCCTACAGCAACGCTGTGCAATGCCTCCTCCTGCCTCAAACACCTACTGTCTCTAAAATAGCAGAATCAAATTCTGTTGCTTACAAATAAAAGAACCTTAACTAATTCATTTATTAATAGATATTTTTGTAGCACTTACCCTGCTGATAGCTACCTTTCATTATCTGAAGCACAGCAATGTGAAAAAAGAGATTAAATTTATTCTGTGTAGCTCCAAAGGACACATGAGTGGAGATTACACAGAAATAGATTTAACCTCAATATGGGGAGAGATTTCAAGCAATCAAGGCTGCCTAAGATAGAGTGGGCTACCTGTTAGGTAGTGCGCATTCTCTTACTAGAAGTATTCAATCCCAGTCAGGAGTTTTGTAGAAGGGATTCATGTGCTGGTACCTATGGGCCAGGAAGATTTTAATCAGGCTTTACTTTCCATATTTGTTTATAAGCAGTATTTATTTTACTTTCCAGGTATAAAATTAAATTATTAAGATTATGACTGTGACTGCTCACACATCCCCTTCCCCTACTCCCTACCGCTACTGATGATGACTCCAACATCACTCATTTTCATTCTTGCTGGAATTACCTGGGGATCTTTAAAAATCCTAATGCCTGGATCTCACTGTTAGAGATGATTTGATCAGTCTGAGTGTAGCCTGGGATTTGGGAAATTTTAAAACTCCCCAGGGAACTCTGTGGAGCCAAGGTTGAGAACTTCTAGTCTAGATCCTTGCTACTCCCAGTGTGGTCCTCAGGCTGGAAGTGTCAGAATCACCTGGGAGCCCACCCCAGACCCACCGAATCTTATCCTGCTTTCAACAGGACTCCCCAGGTGACTGGACGCACTGGCCTCAACCTCTAAACCAAAGGCCTCCCACCCTCAAGATTGGATTCTTCAGTAAATCTTAGCTGAGGCTCATATTGAACTGTATTTGCTTTTCTTCAACACAAGTCTGATGACCAGAGACAGCCTGGATGGGTGGCCTGCAGACTGTGGAGAGGAGCCAGACCAAGTAAATGTTTGCTGTGGCTAAGCCAGGATCAGAGAACTGACTATTATTTGTGCATGTTGACATTGAACTTGCCACTCTAAACTGCATGTTGGTCGGGTGCTTCAGCGTCTGTTATTGACTTTGTGGCTTCCCCAAGGCCCGCCCTCTTGGTGTTGATCCCCCGCTTATGCCTGAGTGCAGGAAGGCATGAAGCTAACCCTGAGGCCACCTACAGGAAAGAGTGCTGGGGTGCCTTTCCCTCCTTTGTCCTGTTTGTGTTACAAGGAGCTGTGTATCCTCCAGCTTTGAGCTTGGTCTCAGCTGTTCCCTTCCTATTCTTTGTCCGACAATCATTCTGCCAAGTCTGTAATAAAAACTCATCAAATGTGCGTGATGTTTATGTTAAATCTGGCTTGGTCTCTCCCTGCTCCACCCCCGCCCCCACCTCTGCGGGACCAAGAAGGGGAGTTGGGGATTTTAAGCAACTCTCCTCCCACCGCGCTTCTCCTCTCTTGGGAGGTTGGCATCCAGCAGGGGGAGCCCGTCACCCAGGGCTGGCTCCTTCCGGGAGGCACAGGCCAGTTCTAAGCCATTCATGCCTCCCCCTTCCCCCCATTGGGTCGTGTCCCAGTGAAACTGTGGTCGATAACCCGTAGCCTCTCCCAGCTCCTGCACATATTTGCACTCTCGGTTCCTCCTCCTCTGGCCACATGAAAACGTGCAGCTGACTGGGCTCTGACTCCCTGGGCAGCCAGATCTCCCTTGGCCTTTGGTACCCACCCCATCTCTTCCTCACCCCCATACACCAATACCCAGCTTAGGGGTATCCATGGAGTTTTCCTGGATGATTCCTGTAGACATTACTTTGGGTCTGTGGATTAGGATTGCATGCATGGGGCAGAGAGGCCCGCAGACCCTCTCGCCTAAGAGGAATAATGGTGGCAATGCGGTGCCAGTATTAGGTCATGCATTAGGATAGCATTAGGCTACGGGTAGTGTCCCTGGCCCAGGGCTCAGCGTCATTCTTCACCTTAGCCAAAAGGAAGCTCAAAATGGGCTGAAGTGGGAGGTCTCTACAGTCTGGAGTCTCAGGGTACACTCAGCCACAAAGCTGGTAGGCTTTCCCCCATTGGTCCCGGAGTCTGCAGCCCCCTCAAATGGTGCTCACCTCCCAGGATCCCACGATCCAGGCCTTGCCCCCTCTCACCCCACCTCCCCTTCAGCAGAAAGCAACTGTTCCTTTCTTTGTCCTGAACCTCAGTTTCCCATCCCCCAAGCAGATGAAAATCAAGAGTGAAAGGGGCTGTGTGGTGTAGTGGTCACGTACGCAGGCCAGCTCTGGCTTCAATCCCAACTCTGCCACCTCAGGAGAGTGACTTAACTCTAAGCCTCAGGGAACTCACCTGGAAAATGGGGATAATGATAGCCCCTGTCTTGGGGAATGAGAGGATTAAGTGAGGGAGTACTTGCTACAGGGCCTGGCCCGTTGCAAATCCTCTATAAATGTCAGCTATTAACAATGGGTAGGGCTGGAGTATGGGAAAACTCTGCTACTCCATGGGAGGCTTTGTGGACTGAGTAATAATTGGTGGAACCCTAGAAAGTTCCATGTGATGGGGCGGGGGGTGCGGATAAGGGAAAAAGAAGCTATCTTCCTCTCTCCAGCTCCTGTCTCCCTCACTCATCCTCAGAGCTCCCCTGGCCTGGGCGAGGCCACCTAACAAAGGCCCCCTTGTACAGTCTGTTTGTTCTGGTAATAAATTTCCCAAGCAGCGCTCCCTAGGGTGGGGTGGGGTGGCCCAGCAGCCTCCAAGAGCTGACCTGGAAGCTGTCAGACCACATTGTTCAGTCACCACCTTAGTCTCTTTGTTCCCAACATAAGCTCCAGAGATTTAGCCAACTTTTTCCAGTTCCCAGCTCCTGGGGCTTGAGAAAGATCTGGACCTAAGGGCATAGGGAGCACACTCTCTCCTCTTCCTTAAACAGAAGTCTAGGCTATGTGGAGTTCCTTAATAAAGGAGAGAGGGAAGGAAACCAATGTTCGCTGAGCACCTGCTACAGGACTACTTATGGGCCACTTAATATTGAGCACTCCCTGTGAAACAGGTATCATTACAGCCCCTTTTAGAGAAGACAAAACTGAGGTTCAGAGGAGGATTTTTTTTTTAATGTTGCCCATATCATCCAGCTATTTCGAGGTGGAACCAGGATGTGAATCCTGATCCATACTCTTAGAGCCTCTGGTGGCCTCTCTGTTGGTCAGAGCAACTGACCACTGAGGTATCACTAGCTCCTTCCTTCACTCTCTCCATCCCCAGATGCTAAGGGTGGCTTGGTGGTAAAATTAGTGTCCCAGTTACTACTATGATACCTGGAGACCCTTCCTGAAGCTTGAAAGAAAGGGTTTGAGCACTGAGTTCCACTTTAGTTACATGAAGGGACATAAAGGCATGAAAAACAGTCATCTCAATAAATGTAAGACGAGAGTATAAATAGGTTCTCTGCTTTTACAGCATCGTTTATTACAAAGAAAGAAACCTACAATTATTTTTTTAAACAAAATTCAAGGCTCCAGGACTCATCTCCGGGGCTGATCCATCTTAAATATGAGTAGGGAAGGAGAAAAGAGAACTGGCTGCTTTAGCTCCTACTAGAGCTTCCTCACCCCCTCCCCTAATTTGGACCCGTGGGGTCCCTAACCTAGCCTTCTGCAGCATCCCCAGGGAATAACAGGTTCCTCAACCCCCTGGAGAAAAAGTTCTAGGAAGTTTCCCAGTTGTGTTAAGAGGTGAAATCAAGTTCAGTCCCCCTCCCACTCCGGGAAACCAGTCCCCTGTCACATGGCTTCTGGAAAATGCTCTCAGAATTAGTCCAAGAAACAGTCACAGGTAGAAAAAGTAGAGGGAGCAGCAATTCAGACTCACCCTTGACCCTGTGCCCTGGGAGGAGGTGAAGTAGGTCTTCCTCTCTCCATTTCTTGCCATGTCCACCTCCCTGCTGGCCCTGCCACTGCTGCATGGAGGGCTGTTCTTCCTGGGTGAGACTTTATCCTTGAACTAAGAGTGCCTTTGTATGTGGTGGGGAGGGTGGGAGAACCCTGGGATCTCCCAGGCCTTCCAGAAAGCTGGGACACATCAATACAAATCTAAAATGGACATTTCCTGCCAGCAGGTATCAGCTGTCCCCATGGCTTCGGCTGTGGTCGAGGGGGCCAGTGTGGCAAGCTCCTGTCTCAGATCTGGCTGATGGCAGGGAGTGGGGAAGTGCTAGCATCCTTCTAGGCCCCCTTCACTGTCCTTTGTCCTCCCTGTCATCAAAGAGGTTGGGGTTCTCTGCCAGCGTGGCTCGGACTTTTTTCTTTTCCTTGAAGCGGCCGGAATTGGAGACCTTGACGTGCTTGCCCTTTGTGCTCTTGTCCACAATCTTCTCCAGGCGGGTGTTAAAGTCACTGTCGGGGACCCCGCCCTCAGGCCGCGGGGACTCTGAGCTGCCCTCTGTTTGGGCATAGGTGTCAGGGATCTCATACAGCACCTTGGGGGTGGATTTCTTTTTCCGGAGGAAGGTCAGCTTCCACCAACCAACTTCAGTCATGGCGCTCCCTGAGCCAAAGGCGGGGCTTTCTGCAGGAGCCGGGTGGGGAGAAAAAAGGGGTTAGTGGGGAGGAAAGGGAGTACCTTGGAGCAGCCCTCTCTAGACTCTTATTTATGGGCTGTTGTAATAGCCCAGTCCTGAGAATTGAAGTTAGGGCAGAGTGAACTCAGGATTCAGGTAAGTGATGCAATGCATTTGGAGAGTATGAGAAGATAGAGGGTCTGGGGAAGTGATGGCCAAGTACACATCGAAAGGGAAGTCATCTGAGCCAGGCAGAGGTGACAGTGGGGGCAAAACCACACACCAATTGCCATGCAGCTTTGAGATTCTAGGTCCCCAAGGGCTACAGGAAGGTAAACAGTTTGCCCAGGTCGCATAGCATCCAGGCTCTTGACACTGTTTGAGCAGATGGTCAACTGGTATCAGACGGACAGAAACACCCTGTACATTTTTCTTGGAATTCATTATAGAATTAAATGGGATAGAGATGTTTGGAGTAATCTGGACTTCCGGTGGTGACCATCAGGACTGAAGGGGCTGCTGGGCTTTCTCTAAGGGAGAACCTCAGGCTGGGAGCAGGAAGTCCTGGGGACTGTTCCGGCCTCGTGACTTCTGACAAGTTACTTCTCTGGACCTCAGTGTCCTCATCCGTCCCTTCCAGCCCTAACATTTAGCTCTGACATTAATGCCTGCCCACAGAGGTAGACATTACCAAAGTATGACTTATGATAATGGTAATAGTTATTGTGAGATGGTCCCCTTTCCCTACCCAGCTTCCAAAAGACAGGAATTTGAAGGAGAGCTGAAAATTTGGAAGGCGGTTTGGTGGGGCCAGGAGGTACATGTGAGATATGGTTATCACAGGCTGGATCCTCTATAGGGATACCCAACAGAAGTGGGTTGTAGGGGCTGAACCAGGCTTCTCCACTGACAAGCATTGTGCTCTGGATGTGACCTCACTACTTGCTAACTTCCACAAAAGTGCTGTCTGAGCTAGTAGAAGTTTTGGGAGATGAAGTTACATGGACTTTGCCGACAGGTAGGGTGTGTAAGATGGAAGGAGACAGTAGACCAGAGGAATTAAGATCAATAGAAGAGCAGACAGGCAGAATATGAGAAACCAAGGCATCTTTGTGCCTGGACAGGTTGGTGGTCTGGTCTCAGGACTCCTGGGTATGGCCATGAAATGTCCTGGGGAGGAGGGGCAGTGGCCACAATACATCGGAAAGCTAGATGGTCAGCTAGCCCAGCACAGGCAAGTATATCACCTCCTTTTAAAAACTGATGGTCTTAATTACCTTTTCTAAAAGACCAGAAAGAAATATGGCAAATGATGAATAGTGGTTTTCTTTATGTAGAAGGAATACAAGATGCTTTCTCCCCTCTATTTTTCATATTTTCCATAATGAGTATGGTTTGTTTTTTTAGAGGAGGAGCATATTAAATTCAGGAAAAATGAAGGCAGGATGCCAGCCTAGGCTTGGAATGAGTTGAGGGCCTCCAACCATTGCCCACCTAGCTCTCATTGTACCCTGTCCCTCCATAAACCCACCCACTTCCCCAGAACACACACCTAATGGATTCCTTCCCACCCCTTTGTCCAGGAAGGAGATCCCATATTGCCAGCTCTGTCCCTCTAGCTGAGTTCAAGTAGCAGGAGAAGCCCAGGGGAGACCTTGTGCAGCTCCCACTTAGAAAGTGAAGGACAGGGTGAGAGTGGCCAGATAAATACTTTCAGGGCACCCTGGAGAGGTGACTGCACCAAGGGGAGAGCCTGAGAGGTTTGCTTTGGCAGCTTGCCCCACCTGGGCTCAGCACAGCCTTGCACAGAACTCGGTGTTCCAGAATGGGTTTCTGGAAGGAGTTGTGGGGAGGACAGGGAAGGAGGGCCAAGGTGCTTGCTTGGTCTGTGTGTGCCCCAGTTGCCACCAGGTCCAGGGCAAGGCCCACTGCCCTACCACCACCCATGCGGGGCTGCCAAGGAACTTGGGGCATGGAGGATCACCAGACCTCCTAGTTCCATGAGAGGAAGTGGCTTCTGCTTGTGACATTCAAATATACTCACTATAATGGGTATTTTAAGTTGGCTCACATAGGGTGGGACAGATCATAAGGAATTTGTCAGAAAACCATAGAGAGAGCCAAGAACAGCCCTTAGCCCCTGACCTGGGGCCTCTACCAGGCACTAAGGCATTGGTGCTACTGTTCCCTGACCTTGAATTCTGGTCTCTCTAGGATGTTTTTATGCCAGGCCTTGCTGTCCTTCTGTCTAGGAGGACATGCAAGCACCAGTAAGCGGGTTGTTGGCCCCTTTACATAAGCATGACTTATGGAAGTCTAAATTTCCAGAACAGCTAAATTACGTCTTTGGCTTACAGAATAACCCAGTTATAAGATTCTTATACATAAACTTCCCATCTATCCAAAATAGCAAAGAGCAAGATACCTACAGCCATGTGCCTATGTCTAATCACAGAAAGCAAGAAGGGACTGGGGGCTGTGTAACTGAGATTTCAAGCAGACCTAGCATTTGGTGACACACGGAGGTTCCTGTAGTCTACTTATGCAGGGCAGTGAGCTGGCCAAGCCAAGGGCTGAGCCCTTACCCTGGAGTCTTACAATCCATTAGGATGATAGAAATCTGCCCCAAAGAGGCTAGCTACACCTCTGCTGTTTGCATAGCTTGGGAGCCCATGGGAGTAGGTGGCTCACAGGACAGCCCACCACCCCCTGCCTATGGTAGCCAGCACCATGGCCTACAGGACAGACCCCTCGGCCCTAGCTGAGTTCCTTAGCTGCTCTAAGGGCCTTGCCCAGACTGGGTAGAGACCATTCTGAACTGGGCCAAGTTAACCATTGACTGGGGCAAGGTGAAGGGATGGAGAGGGGCTGAGGGAGCAAGTCAGTTTCTATATTGTAAGACAAAACCCAGAGCTCCCCCCCTACACCCCGTGACCTGACACCCCTTCCCCCCCGCCCCTAGCCCTCTGCCAGACCCCTGTGTCACTTCTCCACTCTGGATAAGACGGGGATACCCTGGATAGGGACGGGGAGAGGTTCCCACCAGACAGCCAGAAACATCCTTGAGGCTGGGGTTGGGGGTAGGAGGTGATAGGTTCCAGTTCAGCAAGAGTTAATAGAGAATGGCTCCGGAGTGAAACTTTCCCAGAAGGAGCTCTGCTGGAGGCCTGGATGGTCTCCAAGAAGCCTATGGGATGAGCCCGAATTCTGCCTGCTCACCTGGGGAGAGATGGGAGCCGGCATGCCTGCGTTCCCCCTCCCCACCCGACTTGTCAGCCGTGGAGACGGAATGGGGTGCCTGACTATGCCTTGGTTTTCTCGCCCACCCACCCTCTGCCTGTACCTGCAATCCGGACTGCTGCGGGCTGGAGGCTGAGACCTTCTCTAGAGAAGGAGCTGAGGGTAGACGCTGCTTGGGAGGAAAGCTGGGGGAGCTGGGGATGCCGCCAGGGTGCCGAGTCAGTCGAGGCTGGGGCCAGGTGAGCTGGGTAGGAGCAGCTGTGCAGCAGGTGCAAGAGAAACAGGTGCGGGAGCGGGTACCTGCTCGCTGAGCCTCCAGGAGTCAAGGTGAACCTGAAACCCAGCCCCTCCCGGCTAAGTAAACAGAAGCAGAGGCCGGCTAGGGCTGATGAATATTCATCACCCCAGAAATCCAACCCAGTGCCCCTGCACCCACCCAGAGGCCAGGGTCCTCCAGAGACCGCCTATCCAGGAGGAGGAAATCCCAAGGGGAGTTGTGGGTAGGGGGAACAGGGGAGCCTCTCTCCTCAGTTTCCTTACTCGGGTGCCTGGTTGCACCTCCAGCTGTAGTCAAGGTCGTCCCGCCCCGTTTCATGCCCCAAAGAGGCTCAGACCCCTCTCCAGCACAGACCACGCCTGGACGTTGCTCCAGGCATGACCAGGAAGGGGTTAAGGGCCACTGCTCCCGTTGGCTGAGAGGGACAGGGTGCACCCAGCTCCTTTGAACTCCAGAGTCGAAACCAGTCCCTGGTTAAACTGGTTGGCAGACCGGTTCCCAGGCTGTCCGCTCCGCCCCAAGTTCAGTGCTCCTCAGGCAGGCGCTGGATAGTGGGCTGTGGTTTCCTCCTGACCTGAAGGGTCCATCCTCAAGATCTCCCTGAGTCAGAGTGGGATGAGAGTCCTGGTCCCTCCTTGGGCCAGGCTCTCCAGACCCACCACAACCTCAAAACTCCTCATCCCCTCCTCCCTGGCTTAAAGGTGGGCTTCAGGATCCTTGAAATTATATGCAAAATATATCCTATGTGTGGGGGCAGTGGGGCATTTTTTTTTTTTTTCGCCTACAGAATCATACTCTTATCAGACTCTCAAAGAGAACTGTGATGGTCTCCCCACCCCCAAGGTAACTTCCCCCAACCGTCCAGCCTTCCTTTGATAGGCCTTACTGAGTATTATAAAGCAAGCAAAACCTGGGGCGAATTATCCGAGGAGGAGGGAGGAAGAGTTCCTGGTGGGGCAGGAAGAGAGGGGAAGGCAAGGAGGTAGAGTGTGTAGAGACCTTCTCACCTGATGGCATGACCTTCAGGGGCAGCCCACATCTGGGAATATGAAGTCCAGCCATTCAGCCCCATGAAGGACACTCTGAGGGGCAATATTCACTCCCCACCAAATTGACTGAAGTTTTGTCAGGCCTGCATTATTGTTAGATTTCTCCATCTGCCCAATCCTACTTCTGCCTGGCTCCTCTCACAGACATTGATCCCTAATAAACATCTTGCCCCCAAAAGCTCACCTATCTCTGGAGAACACAACCTATGAACAGACATTTTAATTTTTGCTAGTAGGACAGAAGTGAAGGGGTAATTTTTTCACCTTTTATATTTACATTTCCTTAGTGTACTGGATTGAATAGTGCCCCACCCCCAATTTATGTCCACCTAGAACCCCAAAATGTGGCCTTATTTGGTAAACAGGGTCATTGCAGATGTAATTAGTTAAGATGAGGTCATACTAGATCAGGGTGGGCCCTAAATTTAAAGACTAGTGTCTTTATTAGAAGAGAGGCATGCAGGGAGATGGGCCATATCATGACAGAAGCAGAGACTGGGGTGATAGAGCTCAAAGCTGAGGAACACTAAGGCTTGCCTGCCGCCACCAGAAGCTGGGCGAGAGGTATGGCGCAACTGTCCCCAGAGTCATTGGAAGGAATCAACCAACCTTGCTGACACCTACATTTCAGACTTCTGGACTCCAGAACTGTGAAAGAATCTGTTTTTGATGGTTTGAGGCACCCATTTTGTGGTAATTTGTTACAATAGCCCTGGCTTACTACACACCTTGTTTCTAGTAAAGTTGAACATCTTTTCATACATATATTGGCCATTTGGTTTTCCTGTTCTCTGAAAGAATCCTTTTTTCACAGTAGAAAAACTTCTCCACCTCCCTATCTGATTGTTGTCCTTCTAGTATGCACTAAAATACTACAAATTCATTTATGGATTCCTGGACCCTTTGCACAATTCTATAGCTTTCCAGGGATCTGCTGCCCACTGGTTGGGACTCCTGTCTACAGGATTAAATTTCAACCCTTTGTCATGGACCTGAGAGTTCTTCATCATCTCCCCTAGCCAATATCTCTTCAACTTAATTTCTTTCCACTCTGCCTAAATATATCCTGTGCTCGCATAATAAATTTCTTCTTCTGGAGGAGCCATGCTGTCTTTTACCTTGTCCTTTATCCACGTTATTGCCTCTTCCTAGAATGACATCCATCATTTCTGCTTCTCTCCTCTTCCTTCTGCCACAATTCATTCCCCTTCTACAAGATTCAGCTCAAGTGTTACTCCACCCAGGAGCCCGCTCTGATGGATTTCCGTCCTCATCCCATGCCTTTACCCCCAAGTTGAGTTGGATACTCTCCTTTCTGTTTCCTTAGCACTCTGAGCACACCTCTTATTTGGTTCATGTGGATTTTTTTAAGTACCTGCTGAACATGAGCACGGTGCTAGACTCTGGGCATTCTTTCATGGGATTTAGCCCTTCACACATCATACTATAAATTTCTTTGAGGGTTGGGGCTATGTCTTCTTGTTAAGGACCCAAGTTCCTTGGCAAATGGTGCTTGGCAAACTACCCATGAAGTGCATGGGAAAGAGACTGATAGATAGGTGGTTTGGTAGTGGACTTAGTTTTCCTTCCCTTAGAAAAGCAGATTCCCTCCACCTGCCATGATGGGGATGATGAAATAATAAAATGAAGTGGCATCCTTAGGAGATGACACTTTGGATCCAATTCATGAGGCTACCCAGAGAGGAGATTCCCCCCCAGAAGACTAACAAAGGTGAAGAGATGGTGAAGGCATGGCTATCCAGGGTTTAGGGTGCAGTCAGTGGCCCCAGAGCACGACCCAGCTGGCTGACCCCTCATGGGCCTTCACTGGCCGGTGCTTGATTTGTGAAGCCAGCAGCCCTGATGTCTTCAGCCTGTTTTCCTCCCTCCGGTTCTAAGCGATTCAGCGGAGTTGACTCCAAGTCCTGAGCTGTATGTAGAGAGAGGGATAAGAAAAACTGCTGGAGAAGCACAAACCCCTCCACCCAGGCCAAGGGATCCTGGTCCCCGCTCATCACTAACTGCCTTCATGTACACGCCACACCTTCTCTTACTCCCTTTCTTTATAAGATCCATTAAGCACCTGACACTCAATGTCAGGTGTCATAAAGATAAAAGTACTGGGGTTAGAGGTGAACAAGCCTGCCCTTCCCGCCCACAAAGTGCTCACAGACTAGTTGAGGAGATAGACTGAAAAAACAAAACAAAACCAAAAAAAACCCCAACACAGATTACTCCTGCAAACAGCAGGAGGCCCAACTGAAGCTGCCGAGTTTCCAGGGCCTTCAGCCCAGCAGGCAGATATACCACACACACACACACACACACACACACACACGCGCGCGCGCGCGCACGCGCACGCGCACACTACAGTCAATGTGACTGTGAGCAAACACACAGAAGATACAGACCATAAAGTAATAAGCATATGGCAAATTAAAAAAAATGGATTATTTGATTATGAGGGGTAAACTTGCTTTTTATAGATATTGCAGGAAGATAAGCAATGGGTGTTCTTGCCCAGGATGGGTGTGGTAAGAAAGAACTTTGGAATAAGGCAAGGACTATAGGGTGGGGAGTTCTAAGTATCTTGAGGAACAACTGGGGAGAAAGTGGGAGTCTGGCTGAAGGGGAGGGAAGAAGAGACCTGGGGCTGTGGTGGCTGAGCTGCAGGAGGGTCAGGCAGGGCTGTGGGAGAAGCCATACCCTAGAGAACAAGAGTGCAGGCTACGGAGCCAGACAGGCCTGGGGTTGAATCCCAGCCCCACTAACTCCTAGCTGTATGACCTTGGACAAGCTACTTAATGATCTAAACTTTGGCTTCTCTGCCTTTAAAATCTGGCTAATAATAGTACCCACATTATAAGGTTGTTGGAAGGATCAAATTAGATAAGGCTTGTTTGTATAACATTTAGATCTACACTGGCCTGAGGCAAATGGTTATCACTTAATAAGCAAGCTGACAACAACAAAGGACGGCAAAGCAGCCTGCATACACAGTACCCTGGGGCTATGTGCTCTCCCGTCCCAAGTTGGCACAAGCCTGCTATGTCCTCCCTACCTCTCTACATGTGCTCCTCTCCCCCAGACGGTGTCCTCTGCTAAATCATCAGAGAAGTGAGAGATTCATAGAAGCATCCCACATCCTCTCCCCGCTACTTTACAGATGCTGGGAGCCCCAAGGACCTCGTGCACACGCCACATCTTCTCTTATTGGTCTGCCCTGGATGCCAGACCACTTATGTGCTCATCTGCCCATAGGCCCTGAAGTTATCTATGACCCTGAAAAAAGACAAACAGAATACTGCCCAAGCCCACACTCCTATGCTCTCTAGGGCAGCCACCCTGAGGCCAGCAGCCTCTCAGAACTGTCCTTAAACATCCTTTTGTTCCATGAGTCACTCAGGGTACTACAGGTGGGGTTGGGTGCCAGTGGTCTCTGCCTCCACCAACTCACCTGGACTGGGCCTTCCAGACTCACCCTGCCCTGCTCTGTCCTGCCTGCTGATTCAAGGAGGAGAGATGCACCTTGAGGATAAGGCAGGGCCATGCTTCCCAGGATACCCCAGGGAGCCAGGAATACAGTTGGAGCCCAGAAAGTGTTTGTTTAATCATCGGGGAGCCCCAGCAATTCCTACAGTCTGAGTCAGGACCTGAAATGAGAGCCAAATTCTCATGAGAGAGCCTTGAAGAAGCCCTTAGTTCCGCCCTATGAGCCATCTTAAGGAAGTCATTCAACCCATTTTATAATGATTAACGTTTCACACACACACGTACACACAGAGCTGACAAAGCATGAGAAACTATATTAAAGCATGTTGTAAACTGTAAAGAGTTATATACATCTAGTATGTTTATTTTTTTAGCATATAAACAGAAATACACTGAGATAGAATAGTGCTATCTCCATGTTAAGGAAATTGTGGCTGACAGAGAGGTTATTGAAATGATCTAAGATCTCACTAGGCAGAAATCTAGGTCTTCTCACTACTGTATCATACTACACAATTCAATAAAAAATTTACTGAGTCCAAAGTGCTGTGCCGAGGAGGAGGTGGGGGTTCATTTAGAAAAAAACAGGCAGAGCTTCTTATGGGAGGAGCACAAAATGGCACACCCAGCCCTGTGAAACCCTGGGGATCTGTCCTCAGCCCACCCCCTCTCCTCACTCTACCCGCTTCTTGCCCTGTCTCATGCCCTCTCTTAGCTTCAGCTACTACAGTTATAGACCCCAGTGCCTCCTACACACTTTCTACATGGGGGCCCCCCTGCACCACTAATCCCACAAATTCAAATCCAAAATCCCCTCCTCCCCAACACCTGTTCAGCATCCTGCACCCCTGTCTCAGGTGATGGCTCTTCTATTCAACCCTCTAGGTATTGTCCTTGCTGTCATTCTCCCCACCCCCACCCCAACACAGCCATTTGATTGCCGAGTCCCAGAGGTTAGGTCAGGCCCTAACCTCTGCACAATAACCGCCTGACAGTCTCCTGTCTCCAGTCTTATCTCTCATGAATCCATCCTCCTTGAAGGCAATCTGTACAGGTCCCTCCCTGCTTCAAACCCTTAAAACCCTCCAGTGGTTCCTCTTGGCTGGGGTGAAGTACAAGTTCTTTAAAGAGGCTCCCTATGATAGGACCCTTCCACCTTCACAATCTCTTCTCTGGCTACTCCCTGCCTCACACCTTTTAGTGCACAGTAGCGAGCCTGCCTGTAGGGCCAATCTCATGAGCATGAGACCTATGCAGTGCCCACTGGAAATTCTTCACATTTTTTAACAAGGGGCCCCACATTTTTTAACAAGGGGCCCCACATTTTCATTTTGCACTGAACCCCACTAATTATGTTGCTGGCCCTGCCTGCCTGTTGTTCTCTGTACCCCTCTTGCTGTTTGTGGCCTCCAAAGCTTTTGTCTGTACGGTCTCATCCACCCGCCTTGAGGACACCCCCTCCACACATTACCCCTCTTTCGCAGCTCTTCCTTTAAGACTCAATTTCCGTGTTATCTTTGCGATGCCTCCCTTGACTTTCCTCTCTCTCCTTCCCTGCCCTAATCACCTAACACGCAGCAGGTGCTTACTACAAGTCTATTAGATAAAGTGAATGGGAGGGCAAAGTGTGACAAGTGACACAAGAAATCTACAAACTACGAGAGACTTAAAGGGAGGGAAGGCCGGAAAGGCATTTCTAACGGCCTCCAGGCTACACAACTCGGCGCTAGGACCCGGCCAGCAGACGTGTATATCCGTGCGCAGAGGGCCAGCACGGCTGGGATCGGCTCTCGGGCGCCGCCTGCCGCGATCGCGCCGCCGCTGCAGCCCTCTCCTGGCGCCCCGCCCCTCTCCGTCCCTGAGCCCGCCTCGCATCTCCCATTGGCTGTCTTCTGTTCTCCCGCCCCTCCCGGGCTCAGCCATTCGGAGCCCCGGGGTGGTGGGGCTTGCGGCCAGGGGTGGAGCGCGCGCCCCAATTGGCTCTGAAGAAAGCGGCGACGTGGCTGGAGGAGGCCGGTTTGTCGCTAAACTGAGACTCTGCCAAGCCAGCGCTGGATTTCTAGTGGGCGGGGAGGGCCTGGGTCGTCGGCCGGAAGCGGAAGTGGAGGAAAGATGCAGGTGGGGGTACGGGAGCTGGGGAAATGGGGGGCTAGCCTGGGGTCCCTGGACTGGGTTCAGCCCGTCCTTCCCTAACCTGCTTCCTCGGCCTCTCTCTTGGGCGGGCGCAGTCTTCCCCAGCTCGTCGTTTTTGCCTCGCAGTGTGGCAGTTGTGCCCGTGAAATGAGCGCGCGAGTGGCACGCCCCTTCCCTGCGTTCACACCCCGATTTCTGTTGTGTTTCCCGCTAGGACCATCAGCACGTGCCCATCGACATCCAGACCAGCAAGCTGCTCGGTAGGCGGGGGCGCCCCTGCGCAGCCGCTTGTTTTGAGGAGGCCCGGCCCTTTGCCGCACCCTGCTGCCAACAGCTGGGAGCCTTGATGCCCCCAAGGCCCCTGTTGAGGCACTGACCAGTCGCCATGTTCAATGTCTCCATTTGTGGCGGAGCTGCCTTGTAAGAGGAGCTGGACGGAACCATACACAGAGTCTGTACTTGACCAGCGTTTTCTACTTTAACATTTGTAACATGTGCTGTCAAATCATATTCAGGCACAGAGAGGGTAATAGCTTCCTGTAAAGACGGTCATGTACTGAGTGACAGATCTGAAATTAGAACTTAAGTCTGTCTGTCAGGCTCCAATGTCTGTGCCTTTTTTATTATGCTGGGAAAAACTCTCCTTCCTTTCGTTTTATTTATTTTTTTAAAAATTTATTTATTTGTTTTTATGTTGACATTGGTTAATGAAATCCAATAAGTTTCAGCTCCTTTCGTTTTAAAAGCTTCCATCTCTCCTTGACTCCAGGTGTAAGAGGGACATAGACCCAGTTAGAAATAAAGACCTGTTAGTGGCCGGGACCCCTCCCTGCTGTCTGTATCTGATCTACATACCTCCTTCCCAGTTCAGGGCCAGGGAAGGGCCTCTTCATTCTGACTCCTCCAGGGCAAGTGCACAGCTCCTGGGTTTTTACATGCTCATTGGATTAATTGATTTGATGCTAGTTTTGTCAAGATGACGCCTATCTCACTACCTCGTTCCTTTGCTTCTAGTTCCATGACATCCGCAGAATTTTGCTTCCTGAAAAATTTAAAGGAATACAGCAGAGGGAGTATAATGATAACTAGTGTGGGACCCCAGTGTTTGACCAGTTGGCAGGTTTATTAACCAGGAAATGTTCTGAATTCACCACTGTGGGCCATTTAATCAGTCCTGTGTGGTGGAGCTTCTTTAGATTCATTTCAGATTTGTTTCAGTTCTTTAGCGCATGTGCAGTTTTGGTATATGTCGTTGGTCATGAGAGGGACCAATAAAACAACAACCATTCATTGAGGGTTTGCTCTATAGCAGGTGCTGTTTTAAGCACTTGACATTGTAAAAATGAAGATCGCTAAGATTTATTGATCCTTGCCATGTGCCAGGCACGATGCTCAGTGTTTTATCTGCATTCCCCCTTGTACTCGGTATCTTATTCCCATTTACATATGGGAAACCGAGGCTTAGAGAGCTTGAGAGACTTGCCCAAGAGAGTTAATAATTAGAAGCCAGGACCATCTGACCACAAAACCTAGCTCTTAGCTCTCGCCTACTGAGAAAGCATGCATGGCTATCAGCTACTCACATCCTCCTCTAAAAACACAAATCTGGGCCCAAACTCCAGGAGGTCAGTCACGTGGTCAGTCACATGTGCAGGCTGGTATTTCACTGGGTGGAATAGACCAGTGCTATCTAGTCCTTAAGGCGCTATAGGTATTAAAGGCTTTGCAGTTGTTCATTCATCCAGTATTTGGCATAACCATCTGTATTTTCCATTGTCATGATTAATCCCAGCCCTGAGGAAGTGGAAGTTGAACAGCATCCTTTGTCAGTAAGAAAGATATAATTACCCATAGAAGCCAAAATATTATGGAGAATTTAGAGTGGTCAAAAGTAGCACTTTGATGTCAAGATCAATTTAAAGTTATTTTTTATACCCGTGTCAAGGCAATTGCTCTATGAAGCAGGCTGCCAGAGTCTCTTTAGCCCTAAGCACCCCTTTGGGCCTGTCTTTACTCCTATCTCCCCTTGACCTTCACACCTTAACCAATATGAATACAACTTTCAGCCAATATTTTAGTGTTTTTTACTTGAATTAGTGATGGAATTTTGGCCATATGAATGGGAACGCTGTGATCTGGGTGTTTCTCGCAGATTGGCTGGTGGACAGAAGGCACTGTAATCTGAAATGGCAGAGTCTGGTGTTGACGATTCGAGAGAAGATCAATGCTGCCATCCAGGACATGCCAGAAAACGAAGAGATCGCCCAACTGCTCTCTGGATCTTGTGAGTGCTTTGGGCTACCTTACTGGGACCTCCTTCCTGAAGCAGTATATAGCAGCTAAGCTGCTCTCCTGTTGTTTAGTCTCAGGGCAGATCCCTAGAGAAAGATTTCTGTTTGGGCATAGATGCTGGTTTCTTCCAACACAAACTGATGACGGGCAGAGCTAAATGCACATGGCTGACCCATGCTAAAATTCCTGACACATACATGGGTCAGCCATGTGCATTGGCCAGAGTAGGTGGGAAGATACTGGAATTCTTAAAGTCTTACTTGCTTTCCAGACATTCACTACTTCCACTGCCTGAAAATCGTGGACCTTCTCAAAGGCACTGAAGCTTCCACGAAAAATATCTTTGGCCGGTACTCTTCACAGCGAATGAAGGCAAGTGTGGGTGAGGGCGGTAATGGGACCAGAGCCTCTCTGGTCTCTCTGAGGATCAGGTGGAGATGCCTACGTGGGATGCTTTCTGCACTTTTTCTCTGTCCTTATAGTTTATGCCAAAAGTAGCTCCTGCCCCGGATGTACATTTCAGACCTGCTGCTTTGGGAATTGCTCGTTGGCACCATGCTCTTACAGTAAAGCGGGTGGTCCAGCCAGCCTCACAAAGGAGGACGAGGAGTTTGTGTTTGGTGTGATACGAGAGCTTCCCCCGTTTGGGGATTGAGCGGGCGTGTGGCTGCTGAGTGCTGTTCTCGCTCACTTTCTGTCTCTGTTCTTCCCCAGGACTGGCAGGAGATTGTAGCCCTGTATGAGAAGGACAACACCTACCTAGGTAGAGTGGCCCAGCCTGGGTGTCCTGGCGTCTATGGGGAAGCCCACTCCTGGAGTTGTGAGACACTAGGCTTCTAGGAGGCAGGAGGCACAGTCCGTGTGGGGGAAAGAGGTTGGGCTGTAGATGTTTGTAAGGTAGGAAAATAAATTCCACAAAGAGTGTTGGGAAGAGGAGAAGGACCAGGCAGGTAGCAGGCATTTGCTGGGCCTGACGCAGCTGGTGTTTGTGGGTCCTCCACCACTGACCTCTTGGTAAGGTGGACTGCAGGGTTCTCACCCTTCTCCGCAACCCCATTCTCTACTAGGCAGAAGAGGCATGGAGCATCCTTGGGGCTATATTGGGTCCCTGAGAGGGTAACTAAAGGGCTGATTATAGTTCGGGTGTTTTTTCTAATAGTGCAAATAATAACAATAATAGCTACTATGTATCAAGCACCTATTAAATAGAAACAATTGTACTTGGTATTTTACATGGAGTCTCTTTTTTAATCCTCACAGTAAATATTATTGTCCCTGTGTTACACGTGAGGATTGGGTTAGAAGGGTTAAATGGCTGTCTTAGTTTCCACAACTAGAAAGGGAAGGAGCTGGGAGGCCACCCCCATGCTCTTCGCCACCCTCTAGGGTATATGTGTGCCTGGCCTGGGGCCTGCTTGCCTTACGGTGTAGGTGTCTGAGGTGAATTTCCTGGGCCCTCTTCAGTGGAACTCTCTAGCCTCCTGGTTCGGAATGTCAACTATGAGATCCCCTTGCTGAAGAAGCAGATCGCCAAGTGCCAGCAGCTGCAGCAAGAATATAGCCGCAAGGAGGAGGAGGGCCAGGCGGGGGCCGCCGAGATGAGGGAGCAGTTCTACCACTCGTGCAAACAGTATGGCATCACGGTGAGCGGGACGGATCTCGGTGAGGTGGGGGGGCACCTGGGGCCTCACACCTTTGCATCTGGAAAGGGCTTCCTTCTCAGCCAGGTTGTGCCCTTTTTGGGCCACTTTCTCTCCTGTCTCAGGTCTTCGTGTGTTTTCTTTAATCTGTTGTATTCTGCTTCCCGACACTCTGTCTGAGTCCGCCTCTTCGATTCTCTCTAGGGAGACAGTGTCCGAAGAGAACTGCTGGCCCTGGTGAAGGAGCTGCCGAGTCAGCTGGCGGAGATCGGGGTTGGGGCTCAGTCCCTGGGGGAAGCCATTGACCTGTACCAGGCCTGTGTGGGGTTTGTGTGTGAAAGGTAAAGAGGACTTCAGTGTCTCTCTAGCAGGGGGAACAGTTTGCCTATTTTCCCTGCCTGTTCTCACTTCTTCACTTTTCCCACATGCCATTTGAGTTTTATTTTACACACTTGAACCCCTGGGAGCCTTGTCCACCTGACTTGATGGCCCAGGCCGAAGCCCAGCGTGGGCTTCGTGAGTGGGCAGGAGGAAGGTCAGTTATGTGCTCTGTTGCAGCCCCAACGAGCAGGTGTTGCCGATGCTGCGATTCGTGCAGACGCGGGGCAACTCCACGGTGTACGAGTGGAGGACGGGGACGGAGCCCTCCGTGGTGGAGCGGCCGCACCTCGAAGAGCCTCCTGAGCAGGCAGAAGAGGATGCGGTAAGACAAGCCGAGGGAGAGCTGTTTCCCTCCAACACACGCAGCCCAGCCTGCCGCAACCTGAATTCAGAGTCTCAGAGGAGGAAGGGGGACTTGTGTGAGAGAGACTAGAGGTGGAAGGGCCCAGAAGGCCCTACGCCTTTATTCTTCTGGCCTTCTGGAGATCAGAGTATGGACGAGTGCTGAAAAGACTCAACAAGTTGGTTGGCTTTGAACTAGGAACCCTGCAGTCCCACAAGCTCTCCAAAGGTGGGCTCTCCTTCGGGGAGCTTTAAGGCCATTGCATTTAATCAGTGTGCTAGCACTCCCTGCAGAAGTAGCTGAGGCCTTGGGGAGGCAGGTCCCTTTTTTTCACCCACCTTCTCTGAGCTAACATTTTTTTTTCCCCTTCTAGATTGACTGGGGCGACTTTGGGGCGGAGGTGGCTTCCGAAGGGACTGACTCTGGCATCTCTGCCCAGGCTGCTGGAATTGACTGGGGCATCTCCCTGGAATCGGACTCGAAGGTTAGGATGCCCTCTCAGTCCATCTCTGAGGATTCTTTGTGATGGCTGCGTCAGCGATAAAAGCGTTGTCCGTGCCTTTAAAGGCATCACTCGAAGTTCGTAGCTCTCAGACCAGTTGCAGTCTGAGGGAGAGGCAGAGTCTCCAAAGTGACATGTCAGCGTCTTGATCTCTTTCCTCTTGGTGTTTGGGGCACGGTGTGGAGGTGTAGGCAGGTGGTAATTCCACAAAGCAGGGTGAAGGTGGCAACATACATGGCCCCACACTGCCATCTCTGCCACCTACATCAGAGCTGCTTGTCCTTCAAACGGTTAAAATGTACAGTCATTGAACTTATTGAGGGTTTGTTTTTTTTCCGGCTCCTTTTGCTGGAGTAAATCTGCCAACACTGCCGGGGTTCTTTGCTCTCCCCCCAGGAAGCTGGGGGTGATGGGATAGACTGGGGAGACGATGCTGCTGCTTTGCAGATCACAGTGCTGGAAGCTGGAACCCAGAGTAAGTGCACCCGTCCATCCCCTGCGTCCCTGGCAGAAGTCGGTACTCAAAGGCACCCTTATCTCTAGAAACAAAAAATACACTGCTGAGTTTGAGCTTCTTGCACATTTAACAGTTTCTTCAAAATCTTGGTAAAGCTGTGAGTGCAGGGGAAAAGAGAGAGTTCCTAAAATTAAGTCTAGAAACTCTCAACATTTTGGTGACTGAACATGGGTCGCCCATTCTGGTAGGGGTGGTTCCTGGAGGGCTGATAGGCTCCGTAGTCGGACCTGACCGCCTTTTTTCTCCAGCCGAGAGGCTGTAGCGGTGAGCTAAACCACGAGAGGGCAGTGCAGGATGAAACTTCACTCCCACCGCCCACCAGATTGGAGGGCTGGCCTTACCGCTCCTTAGAACTCAGCTCTATGGTCCTCTTCACAGGCGCGGGGCTGGCTGTGGTGCCTGATCAGGGTGGAGACATGGGAAAGAGAAACTCTTCCCCCTTCGGTTGGGACAGGAAGTGATTTTAGTACAGTGAATTGGTGTACATATTAACCATCGGGGCTTCTCAGACTTGGAGATCTCCTCCTGTCCTCAGCTCCTTCACCACCTCTCTGTCTCTCTTCCTGGCAGCTCCAGAGGGCGTTGCTAGGGGCTCAGATGCCCTGACACTTCTTGAATACCCTGAGACCCGGAATCAGTTTATCGATGAGCTCATGGAGGTACCTTCATCCTCTGGGAGAAGGCGGGAGGCCTGGTATCAACACAGGCAGCATCACTTCAGACAGCTGACCTCACTCTTTCTATTTGTGTAAAGGGCACTGAACGCTTTCCTCGTTCTGGAGCAGGGCCTCACATATTTGGATGGGTACCATTCATCCAACAAATACTTGTTGTGCGCCTCTTAAGCCCTGGCACTGCCTGAGGTGCCAGAGATTGAGCAGGGAACAAGACAAAGTCCTTGACTTCCTGGAGCTTATGTTCTAGTGGGGAAGGCAGACAAGAAACAAGATGAATCAAGTAAAATATGCAGTATGTTGGGTGTTAACATAAGTGCCACGGAGGAAGAAGCCAGAGAGGGAGATGGGGATTGTTGGGAAGGGCTGCAGGGCTTTATATCGGGTGGCCAGGGAAGGCCTCCTTGCGAAGGTGACCAGTAAGTCAAGGCCTGCAGGGGTGCAGAGAGCCATGCCGAAGTCTGGGAGAAGAGCTTTCCAGGCGGAGGGAGCAACTGCAAAGGCCCTGAGATGAGAGTGTGCCCTGCTCATTTGATGAACAAGGAGGTCAGTGTGGCAGAGCAGGGAGCTGGGGGAGGTAAAGGAGATCAGAGAGGTGAAGCATCTGAACTTTGGCTTTTACTCTAAGTAAACTGAGAAGCTGCGAGAGGTTTTTCAGCAGGTTTGGAGCCATTTACTCTCATTTGTATTTCCTTACCATCCCTGTGGCTAAGGTGTCGAGCAGCCCAGAATAAGGAACCAGTGTTTTTGGACCTTCATGGTGGGACTGGGAAGCTGGGGACCTGTCCTTGCTAATCTCTGAGTCTGTTGCCTTCCCAGTGGCCTGCTGGTTGGGGAGGGCTTCATAAAAGTTCTTGTCCTCACCAGTTCCATCCTCTCTCTGCCCAGAGAGATCTTTCTTATCTCTAGGAGAGAATAGAACAAAAGAGATCAAGTTCTGGGGTCGAATAAGAGTGACAAGATATGTGTCTGGTTCTCGGATTCTTCATAGCTGTTTCTTAGTCTGGGGCTCCTCGAATATGGATTCCTATGCTTAGAGTTCCTCTCCTCCCATGGAGAGAAAATACCTTCACTGTGGCAGGAAGAACCCTTTGAATCTGCATTCTTAGTTACCTGATCCATAGGTTAGGAGGAAGCAGAGGGGTTCAGGGCTAGGTAGGGCCTGAAATAGAAATGGGGTACCAAAGAGTGACAGCAGAGGCTGCCCCAAACTCTGATGTTATAGGTGGTGAGTTTCTAGCAATAAAAGTGTTCGGAGAAAAGAACCCCTCCCCACTGAGAGTCTAAGGCCCACATTTCATTCATTCTGATCAGTCTGAGGGTTAGTTTCTGAGTTCTCTTTTTGGTTTGAACCAAATCCTCTTTGGTCCTCAGCTCGAGATCTTCTTGTCCCAGAGAGCAGTGGAAATGAGTGAAGAGGCAGACATCCTGTCTGTGAGCCAGTTCCAGCTGGCTCCAGCCATCTTGCAAGGCCAGACCAAAGCAAAGATGGTTTCTATGGCGTCAGCGCTGCAGGTTCTGATTGGCCGGCTCACCAGTCTTCGAATGCAGCACCTCTTTATGATCCTGGCCTCACCAAGGTCTGGCTTTCCCCTTGACGTTGGGCTGTTCCGGGGAGCCTAATCAGGGCTCCACCACCTTGAGCAGCCCC
>NW_011889267.1:1136846-1162999 GCF_000151845.1 Pteropus vampyrus | reverse complement strand
GTGATTGGGTAGAGCCCACCCCAGGATAGCACCCCTCTCCCAAGCCACCTACCCATCCCCGTTTCCCAGGAAGGGTAGGGGTTGGGGGTGGCCAGCAATTCGATTTTAATTTCATAGCAGAGCAGTTGATTCATGGCTCTTTGTCGCTGGCGTTGACTCCCGTAATGACTTTCCATCAAAATGAAAAGTGGAGTGACACCACTCATTATTCCTGCTGCTTGTTATCTCAGTTCTGGGGAGGGCCGCCCCCTCCCTGCTGCCTTTCAGCCGTCCTGGACAGTGAATGATGGCCCCTATTAATCACCGACCCCGCGGACTCCGGCGGACACACGCTATCCAAAGGAGAGAGAGATAAGGCAGCATGAACTGCTTGAAGCTGCTCCTATCAATTAATGTCAGCCCATTGCTTCCCCCCGATCTTTGCCTGTTCACCTCCTTTGGGGGGCATTGGGGGCTAAAATAAGTCTAGGAATTGAAAAAGGGAAAACATCGGTGCGGACCGTGGAGGTAAAACTGTCCTTGGACTAGAAGAGCATCAAGAGGCCTGAGTGGGCCATGTCCTGCCCTCAGCTGCTGTGAAGGCTCTCGGCCTAGAGAGCTGCCTATGTCTCTTGGTCCCTTTCTGTCCCAGAGACTGGCTGCTACCTCCTGCCCCACCTGTTCAGCTGCCGGCTCCATTGGCCTCTGGCCTCCCTCTTGCAGCAGCCATCAGCTCACCGAAGCATGCTACCCTTGCCCACTCTAATGTCCCTTGTCCAATCACCAGCTGTTACACAGACTCTATTGCTTACAGGCACCGAGCTTTAGGGAGAAGCCCTGTGGGTCATGTGACTGTGTAGGCTGGGTTCAGGCCTCAAAAGCCCTCGCTCCTGGCTTTCTAGAGGAACACCTCGCCTGCCTCCTCTGCCCTGCCAAGGGCTGATGGAAGGAAGTTGTGCAGGCTGAGGTTTGGCCATCTTTACAGGAAAGGAAGTGGGTTTAGATAGAAAGGGTTTTCTCAGCAGATTTTGGCCACTTTGGTAAGCGGTGTGGTTATGGAACTATATTCTCTCTCAGAGGGATTAGGCCCATTTCACTGCTTATCTGATGAAATGAAGGCCTTTGTGGCCCTTAGGATGATGTAAATGGTTTCTTAAGAGACTTTAACCCTGTTACCTTGGGTCTGTTCTGCAGAACCTTTAGCTACATTTGCTTTTGGCCTTGAGCTTCACTTCCTGGGGCCTCTTTCCCAACCTCCCTAAGACCCTGAAGATCCTGCCTGGCTGTTTTACCCCATGATAAGACAGCTCTGCCTTTCCAATTTGCTCTGGGATTTCCTTTAGCATCACTCTGATTGCATTTAGGTTCCTGCTTGTTTTTCTCGAAATTGCCTTAGAGGTGGTTATGAAGATTAAATGAGTTAATATACACAGAGCTCTCAGAATAGTGCTAGGCACAGAGTAAGTACTGGATAAATGTGAATTCTCTTTTTTGGTCTAATTTACCTTCTTGGAAAAGTGAGGTGAGAGGCTCTTTGTGGAGCGTAAAGACCAAGTTCTGAGCAGTCAGGTTTCTAGGATTAAAAAGTAAAGATTCAAGGAGAGAGAGGGAGAGGATCAAGATAACACCCTCAGAATCCTTAGTGTGATGTGAATTTATTGCTAAGAGCACACCCTGCTTTTATGTTAACTTTTATGCCACTCTTTCCAGAGAAGATTTGAGGCTCTTACTACTTAGCTAAGATTCGTCACCCTGCTTCAGAGAAGGAAGCAGAATGGCCTTTCTAAAAGCCTCTCACCCGTAAATCCAACCACTGCCTAAGCTCCACTCACCTCTCTGCTCAAACAAAACCTTTCTTCCTGCACGAATTCTACTGTGTCCTCTCAAAGCGTAGCTCTCTTTACAATCAACAGAGGCAGGATCCCCTGGTGCTGCAGCCTGCGATGGCTGACCATGAACATGGCCTAAATGGAGTGCTAATGATTGTTCATCTGGGCTCTGGCCGCCCACTAAGGGAGATGTGCGGTCCTATACATCTAGAACTAGTTTCCCTTTGCCCGTTTGGGGCAGGGCATTAGCTGTGTGATTCAGACCCAAAATCTCACCTACATAAAGAATTACTTGCTCCAGAGAACTGATCTAGAGCTGAAGGCCAAATAAAAGCACATCCTGGGCCTTCGGGAGCAGGAGCAAAGCCTGCACCTCCCCTCATCCCTCTCTTTCTTGCCCTCATTAATTCCCAAGATGTTGCTTACAGCTTTTCCCCTAGGAACACAGGTCCTGAGGCCCGTCTCTGACTTTATCCACACCTGCCTGTCCTGTTACTAATTGTTATTTCATCTTTTAATCGCCACTTGTTTATTCTCCTCCTCTCTTCCCCACATGTAAAAATCTAATAACAGTAATAGGTTAGGAAGATGACAGGCAAAGCAATGTGGTGGTGATTAACACATTCTCTAGATCTGGACGTCCTGGGTCAAATCCTGGCTCTGTTTGTGCTGCCTGTGTGATCGTAGGCAAATCACTGGCCCTCTCTGTCCCTCATTTCCTTCACCTGTAAAAGTGAAGACAAAGATGCTACCCACCTTGGGTGGATATGCGCCTAGACAGTACCTGGCACAGTGAGACTCAAATGTCATCTATTCTGAGAGGCTGGTGGACTGGAAATATCCTGGATGGAGGTTAGAAATTTGTGTTTGAGATCTGGCTCTGTACATCCCAGATATCCCAACAGGTCCCAAAACAAACCCACTATCATCCTGTTCCATCAGCAGGCTCCCAGTCTCCGCTGACTTCCCTCTAACCTGCCTTTTCCATGTGCTACGGGTTTTGTCATCCTAATCGTTTCCTTGCTTTGAAACTCTGTGGCCCTCTTAGCTCCCCAAATTCCCAGTGTATCAGGTCAGCCCTTGATATTCAGGCCTCCACCTGCCTTTTCAGCCTGGGTATTCACTCAAGACACCAAACTTCCATGGTCCCCAAAGCCCCCACCCTCTTCTTGGCACCCCTAGCCTTCTTGACTCAGAGGTCCAAACAAGCCTCTGGACATTTCTGGTATCCTGGCAGAGTTTATCCCTCCCTTCTCAGCAGCATCCCTGAAGCCATGTGTAGATGCCCTGTGGGACTGCTGATCAGTTGAGTAACAGTGCCTTCCCAGTGTCTGTCCCCAAACTGAGCTGCTTACAGGCAGGGATTGGGTCTTGCTCATTTTCATGTCTCCTTTGAAATCTCAAACTTAACTTGTCTGAACTTCAATTGTCTTAATGATCTCTGAAGTGACTTTGACCTCTAAAATATTATGATCATGTGGCTCGTAAATTATAAAAAGGAATAATCCCACAAAACATGAGAAGTTTGAGAAGAAAATTAGGTTGAAGTAGGCTTTTCAAATGGACTGATGATGGGACTGAAGTCCCATCTCCCAACTGTGCAGTGGGGGCGCTGCCCTGAGGACCTTGTGGATATCATCTCTCCTCTTGAACTATTTATTGAGGAGAGGAGGGCAGGGGAGGTGAGGGGAGGGAGGGCTTTTCTTCCATCCTCTTGGAGATATCGCTGCCTCATAGACTAGGTTTGCTACCAAAGCTGGGGTCAGCCCCCACTTACTGAATGCCACCCACATGCTGGGCTCTGAATGAGCTGTTCTGCACAGATCAGGCCCCAGGAGCCGCTTCCAGGATGGCATCCTGCCTGGCAGATCCTGGGGCCCAGCAGGAGGTGTCAAGCCTTCTCCATGGCTGTGGAGCCTGGGCTGCCAGCTGACCGCAGAAAGCCTTGTCCTCCAGATGCCTTCCAGGTGCCCTTCCTCTCAGGTGAGGAGCAGGGCTTCTCTGCGTAAATTGGCCCTGCATAAACTCTTACTTATCCTGCCTGCCACCCTCCTCTCCTTCCCCAGGCTTCGAAGAAAACCAGTTTGAATATTTAAACTTCTCCTGTGTGTCTAATAAAAAGTTCTGCACTATTTAACACCCCAGCTATCCATTACTGTCTGGAGCTGCCCTCTCCCTCCCAGCTTTCCCCTCCCTCCCTCTCACCCAAACCACGCGCAGCAAAGCCATTTGTCAAAGCTCCCGCCGCAGGCTGCGCTTGGCTGTGTCTGAAAGGACAAGCCGGCCCCACAGGGGAAGGTGGGAATGAATAAAGGGGCTATGCAAATTGCTGCTTAATCTGCAGAGAAACACCCAGGCTTTAGGGAGACGCTCATTACTTCTTTTAACTGTGATTAACGGGCAAATTAAACCCAAGCCCTTAACTCTATCCTGGCAGAGGACTCGAACGCAGAGCCCTGGACCCGTGAGGGTGGAGAAAGTCTCTTTGCTGCTGTCCGCAGCCCTGGGGACTGGGACCGAGGAGCATCATCAGTGCTGCCCCGTAACTGTTGTTGGTGGGATAGGAAAGAGGGGAGCCCCAGATGAGGGGACGCAGATCCAGCACCACTAACCCCGACATTTGGAGGAAGAAGGCCTTCTTATTCTCTCTCCAGTTTCTTTCAGCTACTTGAGAAATAAGATCGGAGGCTCCTAGATTTGCTGCTCTCCTTTCGCCCTCCCCCCGCCCCCCACACACAAAAGTGAGAAAACCCCTTAGACCTCACCTGCCAGGACATGCTGAGGGTGTGACGAAGGGGCTTTACCCACAACTGAGTTCATAGTCAGACCAGTCCCAAACCTGGGGCTGGAAAAGTGTGTAGAAGTACCACTGAATTGTACATCAAAAAGGGTTAAAGTGGTAAATTTTATGTAATGAGCTGGGTAAGATATCTTTACATACACTCACACACACGCACAGACACACAGATGGGCCAGGGGCACAGAAGCAGGAGGGGGGGTGGTGGAGTGTTTTTATGGGAGTAGAGACCCTAGAAATAGACTCGCCACAGGTTATACAGGTTATAGGCCTACACAGTTGAACACTCAAGTTAGAGAGCCAAAGTATCTCTCTTTGTTTCTTACCCCGTGTGTGTGTGTGTGTGTGTGTGTGTGTGTGTGTGCGCGTGAGAAAATATCTGACCCAGCTCATTACATAAAACTTACCACTTTAACCCTTGCTGAGTGTACAATTCAGTGGCATTAACTACATTCCCACTGTCGGGCAACCATCCCCACCACCCATGCCAATTGTTTTTTGTAGGTGATCCAGCCTTCCTGTAAGACCTATAGTCACCTCTAACAAACAGCGACAATGAGGCAGAGCTCTGTAGCTCTGTAGGTAGAGGAGTTTTGTTTGAAGTCAGGAAATGGGAGCACGCCGGCTGGAGCGCCTGAAATGGAGACCTGATGCTTGGGAGGCGAGGTAGGCGGAAGTCCTGTAGGGACTCCCCGTTAAACGCAGGTCCCCTAAGCCTGAGTGATTAGGAGGTGAAAGATGACATACAACAGTGACAGACTGTCTGTCAACCTGACGGGGCCGAGGAGAGACAGGGCCCCGTATTTTATTTTGTCGTCGAGTCGATCAGTAGGTCTGTCATAGAAACCGGGCCTGACAGCTCGCTCAGCGACTCGGCTCTCTTTTCTTAACTCCCGCAGCCCAGCTCCACCATCTATTAAAACATCCCAGGTTGTCAGGGATATTAAAAGGCTCTGTCACTCCTTCTTAAAACAGTCATAAATACAATGTGGACGTGAGCTTTTGGGCAGGAGCCCTGGTGCTGACTGGGAAGAGACAACAGCAGGGTACGCCTGACTTTTTTGACAGCTGAGGCTCTGGCACTGTTCAAACCGGGAGCCATGGACTCATCTTCTTCTCTCTAATGCAAGAATCGGGCCGGCTCCAACATCTGCTGAGGCCCAGCATTTTGAACAACTGTTCTCGAGCATAGGATGTGGCCTTTGTTAGCACGATGACAAGCCTCAACTTATCTCTGGGGCCTGGTGCACATAAACCACACTTGTTCTGAGTGTTTGCCTGTGCAGCCTGCTTCCTAGGCCTCCCCAGGTGGTGTAGGAGAGGAAGGTGGGGGACAAAGGTAAAGAGAGAGCCCTAAGTTCTTCCTCGACAGTGGACTTTGCCTCTGTCCCTCTTCCACCCTCCCTGCCCCCTGCAGCCTTGTGACTGACTCACCTTGGTAAGAAGAGTTTTATAAGGGGCCAGAAGCTAATCTGAAGCTTTCCAGGTGGGCTCCCCAGAATGCAGGCTGGAATTTATAATCTTGCCAGTTGAAGGACCCCAGTCAGCCTGAATCCTTAAGCCTTTCCAAACTATGGGATCACAATTTTTCCACCTGGGAGCCTCTAGCTCCCAAACAGGGAGGTTACTTCCTTTCTACATCTCTGATGAGAACACATGGCCTCTGGCGGCTTGCTAGGAGCTGGCCCCTCTTTTCAAGAGCATCCCAGGTTGGAATGGAGGTTGTTTCTCCAATTTGCTGCAGAGATACTGAGGCACAGAGCCAAAGACCAGCCATAGTCCCCTGGCGAATTCTGACTCTGGGCTCCATCTTTGTCCCTTGGGCTGGTTATTCACCAAATGCCTAGTTTGCCGAAACATACCAAAGGCCCTGCCCATGGCTTTCTGTGTGGATGTCAGAGCAGCACCCAGGACCCTGGCATCTTGGTCTGTCCTGTCTTCTGCCTACTCAGTGTTCAATGGCTGGACATCCCAGTACTTCCACTTAGCTTTGGATAGTTTTTAAACGATAGACTGTTTTTTTCCAACAGAATTACCTCCTCAGCAACTTTTCCCAAATATTTCATATCAAGAAGTATCAGACTTTTATCCTTTACTTCTACAATATTTATTAAATGCCTATCTTATTCCGTTGTGCAGTTCTAGAGGACAGAACTAGACTCGGGTGTAAGAGGGAGACAGGTTTCTACCTAGTATAAGGAAGCTCTTTCTGACAACCAATGGTGCCCCCCGGGGCACAGGTGAGAAAGTCACCATCACTGAGGACCTTAGGCTGACACTGGATCGATATCTGGTGAGGACGGTGCAGAGGGTAGGAGATATGGGTTGGATGGCTCTGAGAGTCAATGATTTGGGGCACCTGGTATGTCCAGAAGCTGCACAAGGCCTAGCAGCTGTTCACCAGCTGCCTACCATGAGGCCATTTTGCAATTTAATCCCAGATGGTCGGACCCATTACCCTCAAAGGTCAGAGGGCCAGCTGCAGGGTAGTGGACAAACCCCTCTTGGCCCCAGTCGCCCCCAGGCAGTGGCTGTGACCCGTGGGCAGGATGTAGAAAGGAAGCAATGAGAGAGAAATAAAGCTGAGAGATCCCACCAGCTACGCAGGCTGAGAAGGACAGAGATTGCCCCTCTTCCTCCTGCTGCCTTCCACTCCCACCCCCTCTTGCCATCCTCTCCCAGGTTTTCACCTGCCTTGCCCTCTCCCTCCCTCTTTGTTGCTCTTCATCCTCCCGCTCTTCCTATCCTCCCTCATCTCCATGGCGATAAAAGGGGAGGAGGGCTGGGCTGGGCCCTGTATTTTGAGTCGCTCCATAATAGCCCCTTTCTCTGGAGACACAGGAGCTGCCTGTGGAACTAATCTCCCCCTGCCCATCAGTTCACAAAGGGCCAGGGAAGCCCCTCCCTCAGCTGAGCCGCCCTCGGTGACCCTGAGCCCGTTTCCGGGTGCTCGCTTCCAGCCCTCCGGGGCCTGCAGCTGGGCCTCTCTCACGGGATCCTGCACACAGGCAGGGTCACCCCGGCTGACCTCCCCCGAGGACAGAGGTCAAGCCCCCTCTGGGGTATCCGATGTGATTGGAAGGGAGCTGAGGCAGGGGGAGGGGGAGGAACATGGGGGAGGGAATCTTCCCTTTTAATGTAAAATTAAAAGACTCTCTGGGCTTCCTGTCTGTGCCTGTCTCTGCTGAGTCGCCTGGCCTAGGACCCCACCTTGGGGAATCTGGGCATTTTAGACACAGGTTAAAATCCTAGAGACAGTGGTTGGTCAAACCTGATCCTGGGGTATTAGAGCCTAAAAATCTTGGCAGGGAAGGTGGGAGACACTGCCTTACAGGGCAGCCAGGCACGTTGTGGCTCTGGTTTGGATCCGGTACTTGCTTGCCATGGTCTGCCTTTAGAATCCTCTGGGCCTTGATGTACTCATCGGCAGAGTGGGAATGATAATAACAGCAACCTCACAGGTGATGGTACTAGTGAGATCATTTGGAGGACATGTTTCTTAATACAGTGCCTGGCTCACAGAAGGCCCTCGGGGTACCATAACTGTGACCGAACACTGTAGGAAGTTCTCAGGCTTTAGGAGTCACCTGGGATGGGCACCCCCATCTCAAATAGTTAAAGATGGAGAGGGCACCACCCCCAGTGAAGAACAAATGAGGTAGCGTAGCCAGAGGGGACACAGCCAGGGAAGTCGGAATGGCTGGGACTCCATCCCAGCTCCACCATCAGCCAGCTGCGACACCTCACTTGCCTTCTGCACAGAGTGGGAATAATAATAGTGCCCACTGCCTAGGGTTATTATGAGATCAAATGGGTCAACACATGGAAAGTGCTCAGGAGGGAACCTGGCTCTTCATTCACACTATATAAATGCTAGTCCCGATTATTATTGATGTTATTATTATTGGGTTGCCTGATTTTTCAGAACGGTGTTTATTTCAAATATTCAAAGCCATTGTCCCTATGAGTCCCCTCTCTTTTCCATGGCACATGGCATATTCTGATTTCTGGCAAGGAATAATATATGATCACTCTTACTTACTTGGCTGATGAAAAAGTGTGCATTTTGCTCAGAGAGACAGCAGCTCTAAACAAGGGACACAGCTAACCCAGAGGGAGTAACTGGCCCCTTATAAAACAAGGCCAAGTGAAAGACAGGAGTTGGGAAAGGTCGAAGGAGGTCTGGTGGGAGCTGCCGACAGTTCTCCTAACTTGCCCAACTTATTGCCGAAATCATTTCAAGAGATAATTTAATGTTCTCTCTGTGGCCCTGTTTGTTCTCGAAGGGAAAAAATAAATAAATAAACAAACCCAACCACCCCAACCAACACATGCTTTATGAGAGCATCACTTGCTAGTTTTTAATGGCGTAGTTATTAATATAACTGTCCTGGCACCTCCTCTACATCTGATCACTGGTGAATTATGGGCCTTGAATTCTGATTGCTGCTCCCATTATTGCAAACATTTCCACTCAGTCCTGCCGGGAAGAGAGAATTAGCTTTTCACATGCAGGGAACTCAGCGGCTGGAGTGGAGCCTGCTACCTCAAAGCAGGGAGCTGATGGGCAAGGCTGAGGGGTGGGACAGGAAGGTAGGGACCAGCTGAGGTGGGGCAGGAAGGTGCCTGTTGGGTGTGGGGATGGAGTGAGCATTTGACCGAGAGTCCGGAGACCTCACTTCAGCACCGTTTCTAGTTATGATCCAGTCCAACCTTTCACCTTCCAGGACCACATTTTCTTCACCTATAAAATAGGCATTTTAAAAATTATTTTTCCCTTTGTCATTTTAAAGCATTTATAATATGCCAGGTACTGTGCTAAATGCTTTGTTAACATTATCTCATTCTTATAAAAAAATTCTTATAACCAATGTGTAATGATAATACTAATTTAATCCCCATTTAGTAGATAAGAAAACTCAGGCTCTCAGAAATTCAGAAGCTTGCCTGAGGTCACACAGCTGGTAAGCAGGGATGCTGGTTTGCAACCTGGACTCCTCGCACTCCAGGGCCCAAGCCCCTAACTGTTAGGTACACTGCCTTCCAGGGGCGGTAACACTGTCCTCCTAGCTGGAAGGGTGGGGAGAGGCAGATGTACCCGTAGGTGTAAAAGGGGCTCTGTCAACTGCACAGCCGTCTAACACACATGGGGTATAAAGGGCTTTCCCAGTGGAAGGTAAAAGAGAGGCTGGGGTGGGATAAACTGAGATTAGAGGCATGGCCCAGCAGAGTAAGCTGCCAAAGGCGGCAACGTCCAAAGGGGACTGAATTTAGCAAAGAGCAGGCTACGTCATAACAATACTCCTTTTGGAAGAATGAATCGTAGTTGATTTTATTTGACAATTATGGATAGACAATGACAGGGGAGAATACTCTCATGGCCTGAGTCTTCCCATCCCCAACAAGGCTATTTTTATTCTGGTCCCGCTGGGTCATCCTCGGAGCCTCTGAGATGAACAGGCCCCTGGTCCAGTTGAGTGGGGCAGGTCCTGTTGTTTCCTCTCACCCAGGACCCTGGCACCACAGGGGTTGGACAGCCTTGGGAAGGTGAGACAACTCCCCCACCCCACCCCAGGAGAAGCACCCCTGAGGCTCTGGAAGTTTAGCTACAGAGATATTAGCTACATCCAACCCATATCTCCTATCCATGTGCAGTTGGTGGAACTGGCATGAGGGTACAGAAGAGGCCAGGGCTATAGAGGGTGAGGACAGAACCCCCCACTCTCCCACACCCCCACCTTTCCTGGCCCAGCCCAGGTTTGCTGGCCATGAGGGGCAGCCTCAGGCGGAGGCCTAGGCTGGCTACTTGGTATTCTGCTCAGGCCCCTGCTGGCAGGGCCTCCTCCCCCAGCCCAGTCTGGGCCATGCATTATCCTCGCAAGATTGAGGACCTAATGGAGGCGATCAGCACCCAGGGGAGTCACTCCATCCAGGCTCCGGAAGGAGGGCAGAGCAGTGCTAGTTGGCTCCTTTGCCCACCCTGAGATCGGGGTGCACTTGAGGGGGTCCCTGGAACTGAGGAGGGGCTCCCAGCCCCCTTCCTGGAGAGCTCTGGACAATTTCAGTTCAGGCATCATTGCAACAATCTCTCTCTTCCTCCTCAAAGGATACCCTCGACATCTGGGGTTCCTGTGGGAAGACCTCAGCCACTACCAGCTCTCTTGAAGGACTTTCTGTTTGGTTTGGGGAGGGGCATCCTCCCACCCCTACCTGACACCCTCCCACTGCTGCCAGCTGGCCAGCGATGCAGCCTGCCCTCCTCTGCCCATTGTTCCTCAGCTCTCCTCCCACAGTGAGAGGCGGGGGGGCTGAGCCTGGCCCCCCAGGTCAGGAGCACAGGGCAGCCCCTCCCCTCCCTGGGCTTCAAAGACCCAGAGAGACTAACTTTTGCCACTGTGGGGCCTCTCCTCTGGGAGTAGTGAGGGGGACAGCTGGGGAAAGCAGCATTCAGCAACTCCCTGGGAGAGAGTAGAACAGGCCAGGAGGTGATCCTGCGTGTGTAGGAGGTCACATGAGGGGAGGTCCCAAGGCAGAAGGCCTGGGAAAAACCTGGGGATGAGTGAGAGGCAGCAAAAGTGACGCGATAATGAAAACAATACGGCCAGGACCAAGTGCGGCTAACGCCGATGGAACACACACAGTGGCCCAGGTGCTATGTTTCCCACGCATCGCGTCATCTCAGCCTCGCAGGAGCCGGGAGCTACGCGATCTCTACTGTACAGACGGAGAACGTCGGGCTCAGAGAGGTTAAGTGACTTACCCAGGCTCACGCAGGGAGGAGCTGAACAGGACTTGGGCCCACATCGTTCGACTCTGGAACCTTGCTTCTAACCACAGTGCTGGGCCACTGGAACAGGCAGCAAGAGGGAAAATAGAACAGGTCACGGGCACCCACCCCGAAACACTCACCTGACTTCATACCCATCAGCAAAATATGTGTTTCTGCCAAAGAGCATCCAAAGATCCAAGCGGCATGATTTTTTTCACTGAGCTAACATAAAGAGGAGTTTTTTCCCCTTTCCAGCTTTTCTTCCCCTTCTAAGCATTTTCATTTCTCTTCTTCCTAGGCTAACAGCCTCTCTTCCCACCATCTGCTCCCAAGATGGCCGATACTGCCCACCTTGCTTCCCTGGGGATGGAAGGGTCCAGGACTCATCCCTCCCCCAGGTGCTGTAATTTGAGGGGCTGCCCAGCTGGAATGGACCCAGGGCCTCCCCAGGCTGCCCTCCCACCACTGTGAGTTGGCTGGCCTCTGCCCTCTGCCCTCTTCTGCCATTAACCCTGTCACCTGCCGGACATCAGCCCCCGGGCCCAGTCTGTCATCCGTGGCCAAAGATGGATGGGGGGCGGCTGGGAAGCATAAACGGTGACCCCTTAATGAGATCTGGCGGGGGAGGGCTGGGCTCTATCAGGCGGCAGCAGGGCCAGGTTGGTGATAACGGCCCTTGTTGAGCGTGACCCATTTTCCTTCTGTGGAGGGGAAGACAGTGGAGTGAGAAGGTGCAGGGGGGCTCAGGGGTCACAGGGTTCTGTTGCCACCTCCCCCCACCCTCCCTCCCCTCCACTGGCAAATCAGATTGGAGGGAGGGAGAGACGGGCAGAGGCTGGGGAAAAAAGATGCCCCCCCACACCTCTCATTCTTCTTGGCACTGTGACCCCGGCTCCTCCTCGGGAAGAAGCACAGACACAAAGAATCACTAGGAAACAGGAGACCAGCTGCCCAACTGGGACAGCCCCAAGGCAGTCCTGGAGACTTTATGTCTCCTATCCATGTGCGAAGAAATCGGAGGGAGGGAGCCTTTGTGTGGTGCCGTCTATAGAGCAGGGAGCAACTTCAGAGGGAAAGAGTGGGATGCTGGAGGCGAGGGAAAGAAACATTATTGGGTGGTCTCTTACACATTTTCCCCTTAGTGATTCATGAAATCTTAAAAGAAAGAGATACTAGAAAGCATCAATTTTAACCTTTCATTGTACAGATGGGGGAACTGACACCTTAGAGAGGGGAAGGCACCATTCAAATTAGCATCAGAGCAACAGCTGGAATACAGAAATCTAAAAGATCGAGACCCTTCGCTTAGCATCCACCACACTTTCTCCTTGCTTCTTACTCGGGAAGAAAAATACAACATTCCTGGACTTGGCTGAAAGGGTTTGTTCTTTCCCAGTTCCTCCTTGTGCCCCCTCAACAACATACAACACAATGCCCCAGTAGATGTGGGTGATAGACCTCTCGGGGAGAGGGGTGGGGTGCTTCCTGTGTCATCCTAGCCAGGAAGGGGGAATCAGTCACTCTCTGAGGGTGGAATGAGGCTGGTTGAAACGAGGGCTCTTTGAGTTTGAGGCTTTCTGGGGAATTTTTGGATTTGGGGAATTTTTGGTTTTGTTTTTTTGCCCCCGTGAAGAGTACCCAGCAGAGGCTGGCTGAGAGACTGTTTGGCCACTTATTTTGACATCGTCGCTGTCAGTCCATCCCGAGAGCCACTGCCTTGGTGCTGCCGCCTGCGATGATTTCTGGTTTCCCTCCCAGCTGTCTGGTATCGGCTGAGCAGATTTGTAGTGTGAATCAGACGGTTCTGGGATCAGTAGGCTTGGATTCTGGTCCTGGTTAGCTGTGTAACTCTCAGCAACTCTTAATCTTTCTGTGCCTCCGTTTCCTCAGCTTTAAGAGGTGGTGCTAGACAATGGTCTTCACACTTCTTTTAAATAGAAGAAGCAGAACTAGTGCTGAGACTTGCTGACTTGCACTGGCCCCCAAGAGCTCCCGTTATGTGGATTCCCAACTCTGCACTGGGTGACCGAAGCTTGAAATGGGCTTCGGTATTTACACCACAGAAATTGGCACGTGCTACAAATCAGGACTTCTCCACTGCCGCCCCCTACCCCAGTGAGAACCAATTATTAAACTTACACAACACACCACTGACCAGACTCGAACATGTTATATAAAAACAGAGAAAAGCAGAACTGTTTTGGTTGAAACTGGGGTGTCCCCTCCCCATCAAGCTGTGGCCAAATTCAGGACTCGAAAGCTGTCACGTCAAAAGAAGGTCGATTTGTTTTAACTCCAAATTCTGTAAGTCTAACAGGCCACAGAGGTGACGCGGGAGGGAGAATAAAAGATAATAAAGAGGCTTGAGTTTTACAGTTGTATTTGGCTAATTGAGACTTGGCTGTGTGGGCAAGTTGGCTTTGAGGAGATAGCAATTCTGGGAGTTGTTTAACCCTGAGGTCCCGAAAGTTTGTGGTAGCCTCTGAAAGCATGAGGCCCTCAGGAAAGGCCTGTCATGGGTGGCAGGAGGATGAGATTACTTCAGGGGAGGGCACGTGACCCATCTCCTCTCCTGGCCTCCTCTCCTCATAGCTGTCCCCTGACCTCTTGGGTGAAGGGAAGTGATGTATCACTTGGGTCCATTCAGGTAGAGAGAGAGCTGGAGCCATCTGGGGGGAGCCCAGGACTCAGCCTTAGCTCCGGCAGCCCCTGACCTTGACAATTTTTGTATTTCAGTACCATTTTGTGGGATGGGGCTGCGAAACTAGGGTTAAAGTCACATTCATTTTAAATTTAGTCTTTTCAATCAGGAAAGCAGAGGATATTCACCAGGGACCATAAACCACTTCGTTCAGTTTATCATGAAACTGGCCCACTCTACAAGCATGTTTCACTCCTACATTTACTTTGCTTCGATGAAGGATACAAAAGTGAACATTCCCAAAGCTTGCTTTCTTTTAGGCCTATTAGAATCAGCCAGATGAATTCATTCTTGCGGAGGGTGGGAGTACAGTAAGCAAAAGAAAACAAAAACTAACATTTATAGCTTAAAGAAACCTGTCACTTTATTTAGTGGTTTCTAAAAATGCCAATCATCAGAATCACCTGGAAAATTTTTTTAAATACAATTTCTTGCCCCTGCCCCTAGACTTATTGATTTAAAAATCTCCAATGCGGAGCAGAGTTCTGGTATTTGGGAACCATTCATTCACTCTCCTGGCTGCCTGCAGTGGAGACAGAGGGCTACGCTCAGCTCTGACCATCAATTGGACTTTGTCTTCTTTCTATTTCTAAAATAGAGATCTCCTCCTTCTCCCTCAGCAGATGCAGAAAGATTAAAAAAAGTTCTTCCCTACGGGAAACCTAAACCTCTGCTGCCTTGCAAGCCTTCTCATCTATATAATAACTTCACTGATGACTTTCGGAGTTTGTCTGCATGCTCAATGTCCTGAGTTTTTGTCTTCATTCCACGAAAATTCCTTCAGTGCCTATGCATTGCCAGGTCCTGTGCTACATGCCGGGGAGACGGCAGTGAGCGGTGCGGACATGGTCCTGGGCCTGTGAGCTCGCAGCCTGGGAGGGTGTCAGAATGAAACTTGCAGTGTCGGGATGTTTGAATAGGGGACGCGAGGGGAGGGATAGAGTCTTGAAGCAATGAGGGAGAGGCTGTGGCCGTAGGGCAGTCCAGGAAGGGAGATGAAAGGGTGGGGAGTGTAGCTCCTGGCAGGGAGAACAGCACGTGTGGGGTTGAAGTTAAGGCAGCAGAACAGTCTTTGACGAAAGGAGTGAAAATTAATATAGCCAGGCATTGTGCCTTCTGGTCCTTTCTGTCATTTCTATGGCCCTTCCCAGAAACCCCTCTAAGCTCTACCATGACTCTCCGGGCTCCATGGAACCCAGAGCAAAACAAAGAACTTTTGTCTGATCAGCTGAGCTATAATGAGAGAATGACCCCCAGGTTCCTTATTTATGCAGCCAGCTCAGAGCTTGCTTTTGTCAGAGCCGCCCTGTGTTACTGCCTCACAGTCAGCCATGCGTTTTACAATAATTCCACATGTCTGTCTTGCATTTTATTTCTGCTTAACTTCCCTTTCAGCTTTCTTTTTAAAAGCCTTGCCTCTTTGCTCTCTTTTTACTTATCTCTTTCTTTGAAGTGGAACATGTCGAGAAGATGTGGGTTTCGGGGAAATCTGCCATCCCGAGGGTCTTTCTCCAATGAAATGCAGGTCAAACTGAGATTTGAAGTTGAAAGCTGATTAGTCTAAATGCCCACATCTTAGTCGAACCAATCTGCCCATCAAGACTGCTGATCCCATCCTGTCTTATTTGCTGCTGAGGGCTGTGGGGGAGGCGAGGATGGGGCAGAGTCAGCGCCAGACAGTAATGTGCCAGGCAGGATAGAATCTCTGCACGGTGGCTCCTGGAAGGGAGGGCAGCAGGGAGGGGGCAGATGCTGAGAGGCTCGTGGGAGCCGTGCCAACAGATGGGTCCGCCCGGGTCCCTGACTAAACCAACTAACCCTTCCCAAGCCAATCTGTGCGGGGATAGAGCCCCTTATTCTTCCCTGGGATCCCAAGTGAAGCAACAGAGGCCACGGAGGAATTCACTGGGCAAAGCTAGTTTGGCGGGTGGGAGCGGGAAGGTCTAGAAGGGGCAGGAAGGGTGGGTTTGTTTGGATTGGCCCATGGGAGCTGAGCCAGCTTGGGCAGAGGAGGGTTGCTTTAGCATTCTCCTGCAGTTACCAGACCTTCCGCCTGCCAGGCTGCTGGTGTGCAGAGCCCAGCCCCCTCCCCAAAGAGCCCCTGAGAGGGGCCAGGAGTAGGGGGAAGGCCACCCGTGGCCTTGTGAGGCTGAAGCACAAGCTCCTTCCTCAGCTGCCAGGGAAGAATTTAATTACCAATTAAAGCCCCCTCCATCTGTTTCAGGCCTGCCAGAGAGCTCTCTCTACCCTTTAATTACATCTCTGACAACAATTTAACTCAATTAGCTGGTAAACACAGCAGAATGCAGGCAACCCAGGGCACCCTCTTGTCCCTGCCATCTGTCTGTCCGTCTCATGCTTGCCTCGCTCGCTCCCAGTCTGTCTGTCCTGCCCCTGCTTCCCCGGCTCATTTCGACCACCCCCTCCTCCGTTTTCTCTTTTCTTTCTATCTGCTCCAGCACCTCTTGTCTGTCACATACCAGCTGGGTGTTTTCCCTGGGATCTTTGTCACCACATCTTCCTTTCCCATCTGCTGTCTGTCCATCCTTATCTGCTGTCTGTCCGTCCCTTTTCCCTTGCTCGGTCTTGTTTGGCCCACTCCAACTTTCTCTCCTTCTCTGAAGACCAGTCTCCAGCGGACCCTTCTTTTCCTTCTCCCAGTCTTCATTTTCCTTGTCTGCATCCCTCCTCCATTTAACCAAGTCCATCCCTTTCAACGTCTCTCCTGTGAGTCTCCTTCCCGGTTTGTTTCTCTAACCTTTACCATCTCCTTTTGTTTTGTCCACTCAGCACAGGCAAATGTGAATTCAAAGAGTAAAAGCTGCCATATTTTGAGCACTTACTTTGCCCATCTCTGGCTAAGAGCTTTATTTATATTATTTTGTCGAATCTTCACAAAAATTCTGTGAAGTAGGTATAATTAATCCCATTTTACAAATGGAATCATTAAATCTCAGAGATTTTGCAACTTGTCCAAGGTCACAGAGCATGCAGCAAATAGAAAGGACTAGGATTTCGACCCAGGCCTGTCCACTCCAACACTGAGTATGAGAAATGGCCCTTGTGAGGGGAGCAGCTTTGTGGATACCAGAGAGGGCCTTAATAATTGGAGAAAGGTCTCGTCTTGCTGAAATGAAGGGCGAAGCAATAGGTTCCCAGTTAACCCTGGGTGAAAATTAGGGATAATTTCTGAGAATCTAATCTCACTCTTTCTCCTGGAGGGAACCTTCCAGATTCTTGTTTTCCACAGTATTGAAGAAGTTTCTCAGTCCCTTGAGAAAGTAAAACATCTCTAAGACCCCAAGGAGTAGGAGAGAAAGAGAAACAAGTAGGCTATAATTATCCTAGCAACCCTCTCCTGGAATGAGGCCTGGTGGGGATAGGGGGGAGGGCGGTAGGGAAGAGCAGCCTGATCTGTCTTGTGGACAGGCAGGGACATGATGGAGACCCCAGGTCAGCCAGGTAGTCACATGGCTGCGGCTCTGGCAGACCCCAGCCAGATAAAACTCATCTGCTTTCTTCCTCCGTCCTTCCTCGGCCGACTAATCATTCTTCCTGTGATTAAAACAGAAAAGAATTGAGGGGGCAACTATAACAGAGAAGGAGGATTTATGTCTTATCTCTGTTTTCTACTTTCCTTTGATTTTAAGATTTGCAGTCTGTTCTCAGGGGTTAGTATCATCCGGGGTTTAGAAGTCACTAATGCCACTGACACACACTTCTTTCCCACTTTCTGCCACCTTAAGCAGAAAGTGCTGGGATCTCGATTAATTTCCTCAGATGCAGGAATTGTGTTCTGAAAGCAAATGCCAGCTATGGGTTCAATCAAGTAAGCCTACAGAGAGAGATGGTACATCACCTAGAATTTTCAATGTTACAACGTCTCAAGGGAAGTCCCATTCTGCAGGCAACCAAGGGGCAGATGGGAGACTGGAAAAGAGGCAGGGGTGGAGAGGCAGAGAGAACTCAAAATGAGGGGGCTCCTCGTTAAAGCTTCCCCAGCCTTATATGAGCTCTGGGTTTGTGGGCAGCTTCTATAAATGTGACATAATAAAGACCACAACAATAGGCTGGTAGGTTGTTTTTTTCCTAAACAGACCCATGATTACCTAGAATTTCAGAGTCCAAAGGATCAGAGAGGTCTATGTAACCCAAAGTCCTTCCTGCTACAAGAATTCTTGTTACAGTAGCCCTGATTTAATATCCTTCTTGAACATTTCCAGTGACGGGGAACTCGCTGCCTCACTAGGTAACCCCTTTTTATTTTGACTATTTTAATGTTTAGAAAATTCTTTCTCATATTAAGTCCCCCTGTAAGTCCCATCCTCCTGTCCTATTTTCACCTTGTGAAAACCTTCCTCCGCAGCTCAGGTGTCAATCCAATGTCTACAGAATACAGCCCACAGGAGCCCTCGAGGGTTTAAACATCGCTAGTTCCTTCAGCTATTCCTCAAATGCTCTTATTTCAAAATTTCTCTCTTCTCCTTCTTTGTACCCCTTTTCATTAGCAACGCCTTTCTTTATAAATACTGCCTCAGGCCTAAACTGAATGCTCTAGATTAAATCCAGTGGGCACAGGACAGAGAAAGACTATCACCTCCCTTGTTCTGGAGACTGTATTTTTATTAATGCAGCTCGGAATCTATAACTTTTTATGGCAGCCACAGATCATAGAAGTTTCTGTATCAGTATATTGATGTTGCAGTCAACTAAACTTACTGTTTTGGATATATACCACCTTTAGGCTGTGTCTTCCTCATCCTTACTGAGTTAACACCTTTGGTGATAAGTACAAAAGATATCATTTCGCCCTTTTAAATTTCATTTTACTCAATTTGACTAACACCGATGGAGCATTATCATGTTTTCCTGTTTGATTTGAGCCAATGTTTCCATCCTGCCAAGGTCTCAGATCATGTCACGCGAAATAACAAGCTCTGTATCATCTACAGAACTGAGAAGCTTGTCTTGCATGTCTTCATCCACTCTCCAATAAAGTGCCGAAGGGTATTGTGCCTCCTGAGTGGATTATTTTGAAAGGATCAATGTCTAAACGAGTCTCTCTCCTTCGGATGCAAGCTGTAGTTAGTTTTTCTTCGGTAACTTTTTATTTTGACAAATTTCAGGCTTAAAGAAAAATATCAAAAATAGTACCAAGAATTCCCATATGCCCTTTACCCAGATTCATCCACTGTTTACATTTACCTCCATTTGCTTCGTCCTTCCCTATCCACATGTTTACACATGCATATTTTTTTTGTGAACTTTTTGGGATTAAGTTGGAGACATCATGTCCCTTTACCCCTAAATACTTTAGTATTTATTTCCTAAGAACAAAGGCATTCTCTTACACAAACAACCTCATTATAATCATTGAAATCCAGAAATTTAACATTGCTGCAAGACTACAATGTAATTCACAGTCCACACACAAATTCCATCGGCTTTCTCAGTAATGTCCTTCACAGCTAAGCCCACCCCCATCTTCTCCCACCCCTGGCGCAGGAGCCAGTCCAGGACCATGCATGGCATTCGGTTGTCACACTCTTCAGTGGGAGGCCATAGTTTTATTTCAACACTTTGCTAAAAGCAGTTTGGAAACTTTTTTTGAGAAATGCCAACCTAAGAAACAGTCAAACCATCCCACCTTCCAAGGATGAAGATCTGGTACCTCTGAGGGCAGCAGAACAATGTGCTGCAGACTTTGAACGTAATTCTCACGAAGACTTTGCAAATGTTTTAAGCTATGGAAGCGTTTGGAAGAAGTGCAGCCACCTGGTGAGCCGACTTGGGAATGAAGATCCTCAAAGAGAGGAATGACTCCTAGGCATTTGCTTATAAATTTGCCTCATTACTTGACAGTCAAACTGTGCACCGTCTTAGAGTTTCAGCTCCTGGAGAACGGGGCCTATGTGGTAAGCACATTCTTCTTGGCTCATTTGTTAAAGTATTGAGCTGAGTCCCGGGCTTAGCACCCCAAAAGGGCTATTTATACCTGCCATAGGATGAACCTTAACCTCTGAGATCAGTCATGAGGGAGGTAAGTGGGCAAACAAAGATGTACAGGGTAATCAATTCCCAATGACTCAGAATATGTGTCAGACTGATGGAGGATGGGTAACTGACTTCCCACCATGCTAACTCCATAATGGATACCCAGTGAATATGAAAACACATCAAGAAGCCTGTAACAAACAAATAAACAAACAAACAAAAACAAAAAGAAAGCATGTGGCAGCAGGCTTGGCAGTCACCTACTAAACTAAGGCAACTCGGGCTCCAACCGGAACTCAAGTTAATGATGACCAAACAATATTTCTGTGGATTTCCTCCCCAGCACTCAGGTTCAAAGCCTTGAAGCTTAGTGCTTAATCGCTCTCCTTCTTCCTGTCTTCCAAACTTTTTCACATTTATTCTTTCCTCTTCATTCTGGTCCAGATCCTATTTTATTGGTTCCCTGGTCTCCAGTCTTTCTCTTATCAATTCATTCTGTGCTACCACTAGATGCATCTTCCCTTAAGAAGTGTATATATGTAAACCCCGTGTGTCTGTGTTCAATATTCTCGAGTTTCCATTTTAGATCCAGCCAAACTCTTTCATCCATGAGCAAGCCATCTTCTTGGTCTCCGCTCCATCCCTTAGAGACTTTGTCTCAATGATTTAGAGGCCTTGTATTTGTTGTGTTCTCACCCCCTCTGCCATATTTCCCATCTCCACTTTGGGCTTCATCTTCCCTCCTTTCTTTGTCTCTTCTTCCATTGTTTCTTTCCTGCATCTTCCCTTCCTCTCTCGGTGACATCAGCTGCTGTGATAGGATCTGCTTTGCTGAGATGTCTGCTGTGGACACAGTCTGAACACATAAAATGCTTCCTTCCTATTTTCTGTCTTAGAGAACTTGTCTCCATGGTTCTCTTTGGGGGGGCGTTGTCCCTAGCTCCAAGCCCTGCAACCCTTCCCTCTAAGCTGAGGGTTTGTATTTGGCATCTATACTACTTATCTGGCACTTGGGAAATGATTCTTAGATGATTTGTAATTTTAGTGCATCTCCTCTTTCTCATAAGAAAGACTGTTACCCTTTCGAGAGCATACATAATGTTTTTACCTTTTCCCATCTCATATTGAATGTAATGCCATTTATATAGTTGGAGCGCAATGCATGTTCAGTGCTGGTGATCATGAAATTTTTTTGAAAAGTGTCTATAACCAAATAATACTAACAGCCAGCATGTACTGAGCACATAATAACCATCAGACACAGTGTTATAGACTTTCTGTGGATTATCTCATATATCCCTTCCACAGCTCAGTGATCTAGGGACAATTATAAACCTCATTTTATTGATGAGGAAACCGAGGCTCAGAGAAGCTAAGTAATTAGCCCATGGTCATCCAGCTACTAAATAGGAAAACCAGGATTCAACCCAGATGGTCTGATTGCAGAACCCCTGCTCTTAACCATTGTGCTAGGGCCACAAAGAAGATAATTTCCCACCTGAAGACTTCAAATAATAATAATTGTGATGCTAATGATAATAAATAAAAATCTTCCAAAGAAAGTGCGGCTCTGATCTGCTTGAGCAGCTCTTTTAGCGTTTAATAACTTCACTCTTGCAAATCTCTTTGGAACCAGACATTCAATCCCTTCTTGTAGGAGAAGATAAAATGAGCTGCGTAGTTACATTAGAATATGGCCTGGGCTTTAAAGGGCTACTTTCTTCTTGTTTTGTGTGTTGGCACCGGATAGAAAAGAGGAAGCCTCTAACTTCAGATCAGTTTTAAGTTTACAGACCTTTTCATAGGTTTCCGAATCTCATGTCTGCCACAAGTCTGTAATTTCTACCTTCCGCCCCACATTCCTAGGGAGCTGGGGTGAGGAGGATTTGGTAAGGAGGACAGAAAAGGAGTAGGGCTGTGTTTACCCATAATTCAGGTCAAGTTGGGGGGCTCCAATGGGGTTCTCGGAACCCCCATGACTCCAGAGAGGAGACAGAAGAAATAGAAAATAGGAAGCATTGTGTGTATTCAGACTGTGTCCAGCAGAGAACGCAGCAAGGCAGACCCTATCACACCAGCCGTCACCAAGAGAGGAGGGGAAGATACAGGAAAGAAACAACGGAAGAAGAGACAAAGAGCAAGGAGGGAAGATGGAGCCAAAAGTGAAGATGGGAACTATGGCAGAGGGGGTGAGAGCACAATGAAGAGAACAGTGGAGGGAAGAAGAAAGCGAGAATTTGAAGCCACAGTCTTTTGCCCAGCTTCCCTCTCCCACCTCTAACCCCACGGGCGAAAGCTTCTCGGCTCTCCTCGTAACCCAGAGGGGACATACACCCCTCCTCTCTGCCCCCCGGTGCTGTCTCTGGAGCCCAGAGGTTGCAGATAGGGGAGACATAAAAACAGTTTGTGCGATTTTCCTTCGTTTTCCCCAGGAGTTGCCCGTTTCCTGGGGCCATTCCTTTCCTTGCAGCCCTCGGGAGTTCCCTCCCCACAGACCCCAGCCAAGCTCCAGCGCCCCCCTCTTCTCCATTCCCCCAGCCCTGCGGAGGGGCTCGCGTCTCCCTGATGCACTCCCGTCTCTGTCTGAGCCATCCATCAAGGGTGGCAGGCTCAGGGAAACATGAAAAAGAGCCTATTTGGCTATTAACATCCCCTCCCGCTTTGTTGTCTCTCTCCTCCCCACTCCCCTTCCAGTCCCCCACCCCACCCCTCCCTTCCCCCTTTTGCGGGAGACAAAACCAGACTGACAAGCTGAAGACTCAAACATTAATCAAACTGCGCTCCGGAACAACCTTTCCTTCGCATTAATAAATACATTTGCGGCCTCTCATTGGACAGTTGGCCTAATTTGTTTCTTTTTTTGCGGGGTGGGGGGAGCAAGCCGCGCCCGCACCCCCCGGCTCCCAGCAGCCCGGTGCAAAGCAGATGTTCCGCCGCGGACGCCGAGCTGCGCCGAGCCGCGCGCCCCGGAGGCCGCGGTTGCCATGGCGACGGCCGGGCCGCCTGCTGTCGCCGAGCACGCTGTCTCGCCCGCTCAGTGATTACCTCCATCTCCGCAGCGTTCGCCATACGGCCTGGATTCTAATCAGATCCACTCCCCTCCCCCTCCCTACGTCCCACGGAGCCCACCGTCCTCTGCCCAGCCCACTACCCCTCCGGCTCCCACATCCTTGGGACTCATTAAGAACTGTCTGGTGCATCTCTGATGGTGCCCAGGCAAGAGGAGGGGGAGAGATGCCCCGCACTCCCCTGTTTAGGAATGACCGTCTCCAGTTAGGAAGAGATTCTGTGCACCTGAGGCCAACTTTGGTGGCACTTGACCCCGAGGGTTCTGCTCTCAGTGCTGTCCCTTGGAGACTACCCCTCCTCCCATTTTTTGGTTATGTTGAGGCAGGTTACCCGAGGTCTTCGAAAGGTAAAGCGGGTAACTCCCTCCACCCGGGCAGGACTCTTCTATTTTGATTCTGAACGTGCTAAGGATGATTCTTCTGCACAGATGGAGGTGAGGAGGGTTTCTGGAGCCAGCAGAGCATCCGTACCAGCTCTGCCCCTGGTGCTAAACCCAGATTGTCAGACTAAGGAGAGGAGGGAAGAGGCACATGTCTGGTACTCAAATGATGCAGGACTGGCCCGAGTTAGGCCCATAGCTATTTGATCCTCCCCATCACACATTCAGTACGCTTCCCATGCTCCCAGGCTGAGGGTGGTTTGTTTATAGGTGGTCTAAGATGCACTCCGGCAGGCAGCCTAGCAAGTCATGCACTGTGTCCCTTCTCCAGGCTTAAGAGTGGCCAAGGGGTGGTAGTGAGGCCTCGGGGACTTGGGGTACTTAGAGATCTTTCCATTGCGGAGAGGAGGATCCTTTCCCTGAGATTTTGAGACTTCATTGCAAGATCCTGAACAGAGCCCATTTTCCAACCATCCCCGGCTCCAGGAGAAACAGGATAATAACAGAGGCCGTAGGCAAAAGAGGACAGGAGGCTGGGGGTGAGGCCAGCATGGAAGCAGCATGACACATGAGGGACAGGGAGATAAGACTCCTGCAGATTCCACATTCCAGGCTAAATCACAAGCCAGAAAATCCGAGGTGTTTGTAGCAAAAAGTAATTTTGTTTACAGGGAGGGACGCCCTTGGAGAAGTGATAAAGTTCTCATCGGCCCAGGGAAAGCTTGCTTAAACACTCCCACAACATCCACAATGCCAGCCTCCTCCCAATGTTTGCCTGCAAAGCCCTGAGCAGTATCAACAAATGAGAAGAAATGCTACTCAGGGCTCTCTCTCCCGAGTCTACTAAGAATCTTCATGTTAGAACTGCAAAGGCCTTTTGAGATCTAAACCAATCCTAGATTTTACGGATGAGAAAACAGACCCAGAGAGGGACCAAAACTGGTCTAAGATCCCACAGCTAGCAAATGGTGGAAATAGCTTTGCTTTTTGCTATGGTGGCCACTGGTGCCCTTCCCTTTCCTCCCTGAGGCCACTAACTGGTTGGGAAACTCTGGTTTCCAAGAAGCACAAGCAGAATCCCAAAAATCTTAGTCCTTTCCAAGCTCGTCACCCTGTCTCCTGAAGGCCTGTCACCTGAAGGCAGCTCCACTGGAGTGACAGCTCCTGTTGGCTCTGGCCAGCCAGGGCCTCTTTGGGGGTGGTGGGTGGGGCGAGAGCTTTTGTGGGGCCTCCTTCAGTGGATTGTCTGCAGCTCTGTCTTTGTCTGTCTGTCACTCAGAAGTGAACCGCAGAGGGGAGAGGTCAGGCTGTTAGCGGAAAGGGAGAAAGGCCTGTCCCTGTCAGTGAGGGGTGGGGAAGAAGGCAGGGGGTGGGGTGGGGGCGGTGTGGAGGACAAAACGCAGCTTCTTCAACCTCCTCATCCCCTCTCCAACTCCTCAGCTTCCCTAGGGAATTCCAGGCTTTGCTCATTTTAGGACCAAGGCAGTTGCCATGCAAAATCTTGGGTCCCCATTGAAGATCTACTCCCTGTTTGGAAGAAGGGGCTTTGAACGGGTCTAACCCCTACCTACTAGGAAGGTGGCTCCATTGTACAAGCCCCCATTCTACAAAACTGTTTTTCCGACTCCACTCCCGTGTTTGCCTGTCTCCCTGACCCCACCTGCCTCATCGGATTCCCCAGGCTCCCCTTTGCCCCCACTGCAATCCCACACAGAGCCGTTCCCTGAGAGCCCCTGTTTTCAGGCTGCCCCAGCTTCTGCTGTACACTGCCACATCTCCCCAGATTGTGCGGTTTCCAGTCTCCCCTTGCTCCCCCTGCACACGAATCTGCCTCCCCAGCTTCAACTGTTTTCAGGCTTCTCGCTCTCTCTGCCCCCCTGTACACGAACTGTCTCCCCAGTTCCTGCTGTTTCCAGGTTCCCCTATGTTTCCCCGGTACACAAATTGGCCTCCCTGGGTTCGGCAGTTTCCAGAACCCCCGTGTTCTCTCACAAGGCAGTTGAGTCTCCCTAGATTCAGCTGTTTTCAGGCTCCCCTCATTTGCCCTGTACACGGATCCCTCTCCCAGGTTCTGCTGTTTCCAGGCTCCCCTATTTCCCTTGTACACGGATCAGCCTCTAGCTTATGTTGATCCCAGCTGCCTAAGGGATTCAGCAAGTTTAAGAAGAGTGGGAGGAAGAAGTGAGTCGGAAAGAGAACGAAGAGAAGGATTGTCGTCAGGGAAGATCCGTACTGCTCTTGCAAACCAGAGCCCTAAGCAGCTTGCACACAGCAGCCTCTGGGCCTCTGAGTCAACAAATAGGTCCCTTGAGCAGATCTGCCCTGGGACACCCCCAATTTCCCTCTCCTTGCTGCTGCCCAGGGTCTGAGCTTTAAGTTGTGCACCCTCTGGAAGGCCCCATCTTGGCGGGGGAGGGGCGCTCCTGCACTGCACACTCAGCGGGGCAGGCAAGAGCCTTCCCCAGCTCTGGGCCGTCAACCCCGCCTTCCAGTCTCTTCCCTCCTTCCTCCTTGCCCTCTCAGCCCTTCTTTGTCTCTTTCCCACTTGCCACAGTTTAGTGCCTCTCAATTTATCCAGGCAGATTTAAAGGAGACTCCAAATGCATCTCCCCAAACAAATGGGGTACAGAACTAGA
>NW_011889267.1:1131728-1136796 GCF_000151845.1 Pteropus vampyrus | reverse complement strand
CAAGCAGAATCCCAAAAATCTTAGTCCTTTCCAAGCTCGTCACCCTGTCTCCTGAAGGCCTGTCACCTGAAGGCAGCTCCACTGGAGTGACAGCTCCTGTTGGCTCTGGCCAGCCAGGGCCTCTTTGGGGGTGGTGGGTGGGGCGAGAGCTTTTGTGGGGCCTCCTTCAGTGGATTGTCTGCAGCTCTGTCTTTGTCTGTCTGTCACTCAGAAGTGAACCGCAGAGGGGAGAGGTCAGGCTGTTAGCGGAAAGGGAGAAAGGCCTGTCCCTGTCAGTGAGGGGTGGGGAAGAAGGCAGGGGGTGGGGTGGGGGCGGTGTGGAGGACAAAACGCAGCTTCTTCAACCTCCTCATCCCCTCTCCAACTCCTCAGCTTCCCTAGGGAATTCCAGGCTTTGCTCATTTTAGGACCAAGGCAGTTGCCATGCAAAATCTTGGGTCCCCATTGAAGATCTACTCCCTGTTTGGAAGAAGGGGCTTTGAACGGGTCTAACCCCTACCTACTAGGAAGGTGGCTCCATTGTACAAGCCCCCATTCTACAAAACTGTTTTTCCGACTCCACTCCCGTGTTTGCCTGTCTCCCTGACCCCACCTGCCTCATCGGATTCCCCAGGCTCCCCTTTGCCCCCACTGCAATCCCACACAGAGCCGTTCCCTGAGAGCCCCTGTTTTCAGGCTGCCCCAGCTTCTGCTGTACACTGCCACATCTCCCCAGATTGTGCGGTTTCCAGTCTCCCCTTGCTCCCCCTGCACACGAATCTGCCTCCCCAGCTTCAACTGTTTTCAGGCTTCTCGCTCTCTCTGCCCCCCTGTACACGAACTGTCTCCCCAGTTCCTGCTGTTTCCAGGTTCCCCTATGTTTCCCCGGTACACAAATTGGCCTCCCTGGGTTCGGCAGTTTCCAGAACCCCCGTGTTCTCTCACAAGGCAGTTGAGTCTCCCTAGATTCAGCTGTTTTCAGGCTCCCCTCATTTGCCCTGTACACGGATCCCTCTCCCAGGTTCTGCTGTTTCCAGGCTCCCCTATTTCCCTTGTACACGGATCAGCCTCTAGCTTATGTTGATCCCAGCTGCCTAAGGGATTCAGCAAGTTTAAGAAGAGTGGGAGGAAGAAGTGAGTCGGAAAGAGAACGAAGAGAAGGATTGTCGTCAGGGAAGATCCGTACTGCTCTTGCAAACCAGAGCCCTAAGCAGCTTGCACACAGCAGCCTCTGGGCCTCTGAGTCGACAAATAGGTCCCTTGAGCAGATCTGCCCTGGGACAGCCCCAATTTCCCTCTCCTTGCTGCTGCCCAGGGTCCGAGCTTTAAGTTGTGCACCCTCTGGAAGGCCCCATCTTGGCGGGGGAGGGGCGCTCCTGCACTGCACACTCAGCGGGGCAGGCAAGAGCCTTCCCCAGCTCTGGGCCGTCAACCCCGCCTTCCAGTCTCTTCCCTCCTTCCTCCTTGCCCTCTCAGCCCTTCTTTGTCTCTTTCCCACTTGCCACAGTTTAGTGCCTCTCAATTTATCCAGGCAGATTTAAAGGAGACTCCAAATGCATCTCCCCAAACAAATGGGGTACAGAACTAGAGACCCACACTTTTTTATTTCTTTCAGTTTTTCAGGATGGAGTACTATTAATGGCAGTGGGTCCTGGACATCAATTCTGTGCCTGGCGTGCTTTTCCAGCCTTCACAAACACTTGTTTCATTCTTGTTGCAAAAAAGCAGGGCCCTTACATCCTAATCCTCCTTGGGGGAGGGGCTCTAGAGTGGGCGTGCAGTGTTCTGCAATGCTCTCTAGGATTCTTACCTTCTCTGGTTCATTTCAATATTGCCCCCAAAGTTTTTACTGGAATCTGGGGCAGTTTGTCTGATTCCCTCTCTCCTTCCTCTGCTCCCACACCTGCCCACCCATCCATTCGCCTAATCCCAGACATTTTGTCAGTCATGATGCATCATCTTACTAGTTCCAGCAAACATTTTGGGCTTGCAGGGAACAAATAGGAAGGGCAGGCCCACTGGATCCAGGAGTGTGCTAACAGAAGAGAGACTTTTCTTCAAAGTGAAGCCCACTCCTGGGTTCAGATCTCACTGCTTCCACTCACTGCTTCAGTTTCCCCACCTGTCAAGTGGGGATGACAATACCTGCCTACTTCACAGCAGTAGGGAGTACAAATACAATTACATATGTAGAGAAAAGAGAGTTCTTTTATAGAACTTGACAAACGTGAGTTATTTACATAAATCCTATTAAAAGAAACCTGTGCAAGAAGCTATTCTGTATTTTGTATGTAGATTCTCCTTCCTTTTTTAAAATTAAGTGCAGCTGATGGCACTCATTAATTTTATTATTTTAAAAACACTATTGGAATTGGTGTACCTAGAAACTATACCAAATATGCTGTACCCATATGCTGTTGTTAATACTCATGAAATGTAGACTTAAATGGATGAATTTTAATATATGTAAATTACCCCTCAATAAATCTGATCGAAAACATGCAAAGAAAAATGCGATTTGGGGTTTTGAGTCAAGAGCCCTACTACCTTTTAAAATTTCCCAGGAAGGCGTTCCTCATCACAAGAATTCTATTTACAAATGTTAGATTCTGATGTTCTGCAGGAAGCATGGGGCAATGGGGCACAGGGTTTCCAGAAACCCTTATTCCTGTTTCGGTTCTGCCACTTTTAGTTGTGTGACATTGGGTAAATCATCTTTTGAGCTGCACTTTCCTCAGCCAAAGGTCTCTAGCTTGTGCTGCCAGAACCAACCAAGTTCCTTTTTTTTCTTTTTTAACCTTAGTATAAACCTTGTGCAGCCCAAGCCCTTCAGACCTTTTCCCCAACCTCCGGCTAGCTAGTACCCTGGGGAGAGGGGTCAGATCTTGAGCGCTGAAAGGGATGTCTGGTTTTCTTGATAGTGGATTCGTCAGGAGCCTTGTTTTCTCAGTACAATGGTCCCTGGTTCCTAGAGTCTCCCACTCTTAATTTCCCACCAAGGTGATCATACATCGTAAATGGGAACTCCCGCAAACCACCCGAGATTCTGCTCTGCGGTCCTGCTCTGGGGATCTCTGGGGATCTCTAGGGATGGACTCCAGTGCTCAGCGCTGTGGGATAATTGCCACCGGGTACTTAGTAGAGAGAGAGGCCTTCTAGATCTGGTTCCTGCAGACCTTTCCTTCGCCCCATCCAGTTAACAGCCGGGCAGGAAGGACAGAAGTGGGGCTTGTCTTACAGCGCCACCTTCTGGACAGACCTGTAAGAGCTGATTTTTCTTGCTGCCGTGCAGAGAACGCTCAGAATTTTTTGGTCTCAGAAGTTTTTTGTTTTGTTTTTGTTTTTAATATCGTCTGCTTCCCTATAACCAAATTCTGAACTCAGGACTTTCCCAGTCATCTCTTAGGAGAGAATGGTCCAGGAGCTCTCCCGCTTTCTAAGCACAGGGCTAATAAACCCTCTGGAGTGGTAGGGCTGGCCCTATAAACCCACTGAAATCTGGAAGCAGCTGAAGCCAGTCTATTCCAATCATTCCATCAGTGAATCCCTGTCTCCACATATCTATCCCGTATGTTCCTACATACCCACCTCAGGAATTCCAGTCAGTCACCAAGAAGCTGTTGCCTCAAGGCAGGGGCATAGCCTCTAAGATTTTCAGAGTTTTCTTCTGTCCTCAAGTTTTCCTGGATGAAGACTCATTGGCAGCCATAAGAATAAGATACATACGTTCAATGCATTAAAAATCAGATGTCTGGGTAAAGGGAAAATATGCGCTTGGTCAAATGGAATCAGATCTCTCTTGCTACTTCATTTTCTTTCGTTTGACTCCTCTATGTGTGTCTACTTTCAGAACGAGGGTGGGTAGGTGAGGGTGATAAGAGTGCATTAAATATATAACCTTTAAAGTGGATTTATTACTTTTTAACATACTTTTCAGAACCTAACTGTCTAAATCATTGTCCCTAACAAAGTGGTCCCTCTTTTGGAACGATTGCCTACAATTATCTAAATTAATTCAAACTCTAGGTGGACTTGATTTTTGCAAGCGATTTGGTGACAGGATCAGCAATAAAGCTGGATGGCACTGTTTTATATAAAGACTGAGAAGTGACTGTAATGAAAACAATTGCCTTCCGTGGGTCATACACTGACTCTAAATTCTTCCTCCCCCCCTTCGATCCACCTTCCACATTGCTGGCAGAATTCCTCACTCAAAATACAGAACTGATATCACTTAACTGCTTGAAAATCTTCAATGGCTCCCTATTACCTTTAGAATACAAGCCTTAGCTCTGCGCTTGGGGCAGAGAGCTATGGGCAATAGAGTGAAACCCAGATTTCACCACTGTGCCCTGAGGCATGTTATCCAAATTCTCTCACCCTCAATTAGCCCTTTGTAAAAACAGGGCTAACAGCATCTACTTTGTTAGGTTGTTTTGAGGATAATAGAATTTCTAAAGTGTACAGAGTAGTAAATTCAGTGATGCAGTTATTCTTCAGCGTGGCATTCAACGCTCGCCTCCATCCAGTTGCAATCTATCTACAGAGAAGCCTCATGTCTCAACACACCCCAGCTACCCCACAGAGACACACATCCTCCTTCCGGCTGCATAGATCTACCTGCAATTCCTTAGAGAGTCTCTGCCTCTCTGCTTTGCTTATCCTATTGCTCCCTTCGCAGTCTCTTTCCCCAACTTCTCTCTGTCAAAGGCTGTGTAATACACCGTCTCTTCAGATAATGTTTATAATACCTGCATACAGGACTTTTTCCCAGTCAAGTTTAATCTTCTTGGGTCAAGAACTGTCTTTCAATCCATTTTAGAAGCTCCCACCAAACCTGGCTCAGAACAGCCAGTTAGTAAATATCTATTTAAAAAATTCATTCCAAAAGAAACTTTATTTTACTACTAGTACTATTATTTTATCGATACTGATTTTCTTACCAGAGAGTTCACTTTGAGGGATGGCACTTGACTACATGTTCACTGTAAAGTCTGCATGTGTTTCATAATCACTCTCATTTCTTTGGATCCTCATCTAAGGTATTTTCCAGTTTTAGTTGGTAGGGATGAGGAAGAGATTAGGAATC